>NW_018164776.1:127263-127719 GCF_001263595.1 Phalaenopsis equestris | reverse complement strand
TTGAGGATTTATGTTGCACTAGGCAAACAACCTCGAATTCTTATGGCCTTTGTTGTTTAAAGCTAAGGAAGGATGTGTTGTTGTAGATCCTCTTGCTGTTGAAGATGACCGGGCTGCTCATCCTATAAGCTCCAAGCTCCTCGTTGTAGCAGAGTTCAAGTTTTCTAGGTCATTTGGTTATAATGTCAAATCAGGTGACCCGTTCTTTAAATTTTATTATGGGCATATTAAAGTTGATTAAAGTGACACTGGTCAAGATCCTACAGTTCCGTCGTCCCGGCACCACTATTTTCTATTGGAATCACTTAGTCCAAATGAATTTACTAAACTCAACTTAATGAGTTCCATAATTTCATTTAGACCGTGGGAAGCCTCGTTAGCAACCGTAGGTTACCTCCTCCGAGGGGTTCCCGATCTTCCAATAGAAACATATTAATTTAGTTGAAGTTGTATTTT
>NW_018164776.1:125268-125893 GCF_001263595.1 Phalaenopsis equestris | reverse complement strand
TTTAAGGTTTAAAAATAGATATCTTTATTTTTAGACCTTGGAAAAATATTTCAATGATTCCTAAGTGTTTAGGAAATAATTTGGAACATTTCCATGAGTTTAATATTTTATGATTTTTTTAATTATTTTTAATTATTAAAAATAATTAAAAATAACCTAAAAATCAAGTTTTTATTTAAATATATTTTTATTTTTATTAAATCCCACTAATATCAGAGAACTCAAAAAACTGAGTTTGGTAATTTTTGGAATTATATTTTGATTTTTAAAAATCATTTAAGTTTCAAATGTAATGGTCACTTTTAAAAATCAATTAAAAATACTAAATGATCTCAAAATGACTTGAAATTTTTATGGTAAATTCTCTGACTCATGAGCCACAGCGAAAAATAAAAATCAAGTGATTTTGATCTCTGTGTGCTTCAAATTAAATGTTTTAAACAAATTAGAGTTTTCTCAACACAGTGATATTTTAATTCTTAACAATTATGAAATTATTTCCTAAGATTACTCTGGCCATAGAAAACTTACATGAATTTTTGAAGAATTTTCTAAGCCAGATACAATTTTCTATAATTATTTGAATAGAAAATGCATAAAAACTTGGAAAATTAAGATCTCTGTC
>NW_018164776.1:121666-122030 GCF_001263595.1 Phalaenopsis equestris | reverse complement strand
GGCTAATTTGGGGTTTTGGTCAAAGATGGTCAAATTGACTAAATTGGACCATGGTGTAGTTCGAAAAAATGAAATTGGGAATATTTTGGATTTATTGGGATTTTTTGGGAATTTTTGGATTTTTGGGCCATGGAGGGGCATTTTGGTAATTTGGCTATTTTTTGTCAGTTTTGGCAAATTTGGATGTATTTAAAGTGTTTGGAATGAGTTTTGATCAGTTTTGGGTATTTTGGCAAAATTTGGGAATTTTGGTCAAATTTGGGTTTCAAGGGCAGTTGGTAATTTGGAG
The DNA here is from genome assembly GCF_001263595.1 of Phalaenopsis equestris. Lineage (NCBI taxonomy): Eukaryota > Viridiplantae > Streptophyta > Magnoliopsida > Asparagales > Orchidaceae > Phalaenopsis > Phalaenopsis equestris. The sequence continues at coordinate 121,741 of NW_018164776.1, read as the reverse complement.
GTGTTTAGGGCAAAAGACTCAAGAGGAGCATTTCAAGTATAATTGGATAAATATTCATTCTAAATGAACCATGGA
>NW_018164776.1:121007-121566 GCF_001263595.1 Phalaenopsis equestris | reverse complement strand
AAATTTTTATGGTAAGTTCTCTAACTCATGAGCCACATTCGAGAACAAAAATTAAGTGATTTTGATCTCTTTGTGTTTCAAATTAAATGTTTTAAGTAAACTAGAGTTTGCTCAAAATAGTAATGTTTTAATTCTTAACAATTATGAAATTATTTGCTAAGACTACTCTAGCCATAGGAAACTTACATGAATTTTTGTAGAATTTTCTAAGCCACATAAAATTTTCTATAATTATTTGAATATAAAATGCATAAAAACTTAGAAAATTAAGATCTCTTTCTAAAGATCTCCCATGTCTTTGAAAAAATGTTCAAACTGTGCACCTAGACAGAGGCTACAACATATAAAAATTTAGGGTCAATGTGATAATTCAATAGGAATGGAGAAGTGAAAAACTCTTAACCCTAATTTATTTTTTAAAAATAATTTATGCATCAAATCAATGTGAAAATAATTCCACATGAATCTCCCCTGTTCACTGAGCAAGAGGGTATTTTTATTTTATTTTTATGAATTTTCTATGTAAAGATATGGATTTTTAAAGTTTAGGGGCTATTTT
>NW_018164776.1:91999-119123 GCF_001263595.1 Phalaenopsis equestris | reverse complement strand
AGTTTTGGCAAATTTGGATGTATTCAAAGTATTTGGAATGATTTTTTATCAGTTCTGGGTATTTTGGAAAAATTTGAAAATTTTGGCCAAATTTGGGTTTCAAGGGCAGAGTGGAGCATTTCAAGTAGAATTGGATAAATATCCATTCTAAATGAACCATGGATCAATGAAATCCCCATTTTGGGCTCTCATGTATTGATCTTAGCCAGGGTATTGTGGGGGGTATGGTATACCTTAACTCCAAACTAACACCCAGGGTGAATCCTAAGGCCAAGTAGTCCTATAGAAACTTTTCTTGAGTTCCCTCATAATGATCTTACCTACTAAGTGCTAGAGGTTAAGAACAATATGTGGAACTTCAAGTTGAGTAAAGAGAAGAGTTTTAAGTTTCTAATGGTGAGGATACCTTTTCTAGTTTTCTAAGACTAGTCAATAAGAAAGTCTTATGGCTAGACCTAGGCTACTAAAGAAGTTTCTAGACCTCAACCAAAAGTGAGGTCAACAGAGTAGTTCAATCTCAATAAAAAATGGTCTACAAGTTGATATTAATAAAATATATCAAAGAAATAAAAAAGGCTAAAAAATCGGGTATCAAACGATAGGTAAGGAATTTTTATGATTCTTTGACATAGCCTAGTCCAAATATCATTGATCCATTATCTTGGCTTATCATACTCCATTTCTATTTGGTTGTAGTGGTGATGGATCCAATGTAGCCTGAAATTCCTTGCCGACAATTAATGAGTTTCATCACCAAAGGAATACCTATAGACTCTAAGCTAAGAAAAAAAATTACCTTAGAGTCATATAACTCTAACTGATAAAAAGGGCAATTAAAGGGACCTATCCTTCTGAATTTGTATGAAGATGCTTATAAAATGAAGAAAAGAAAGATAACTTGATTTTAAGGGTTGAATGTTATCCAACATGGACATATGATCTTGTTTGAATCAAGATTATCACTTATGCTCGAAAATATTCTAGACAACCACCCAAGTGATAAATCATTCATTCAAGCAAGAAAGGAAGTAAGTATAATTACTAGAGTCATGATATGATGCAAAATTATCTACTCATAATATTGAGGCTCTTATAATACATTAAACCAAGGTTGTCATCATTACATTTCCTTGTTTGTCACCCGCTACTATGAACATAACTCCCTGTAAAAAAATTAAATATATCCATAATCTAATGTGTAGGTCTCAAACTAAATAAAAGAAAATTATCACATAAAATTTATGCATATGCACACAAAAAACATATAACAATGGTCATAAATATAAAAGCTATAATTTTATCCTCTACTTTAATAAATAACCACTACAACTATGTCTATCATGATATCTAAGTGTGTGAGAGTTGGTGTGGCTACAGTTATACTCATATGATTTTGATGGAGTCATTATATAGAGCCCATTCTAAGGATCCAATTAATATGAAATTTAACATCATAATCCAACAGGCTTCTCTAAAATATATTTTAAATAATACATATATAAATTTTTATGAGAAAGACAATAAACATTTTATGAACAAAGTGGTTAACATCACATATGGACTAAATATATTGGTTACTGCTCCTGACATTTTAGATAGATGTAAAATGTGATGTATGTGATTATATGTTTAATTTCCTTAATAGTTATTCTTAATTTGCAACAAAGTTAAAAACTTGATCCAAAGCAAAAATTATGTAAGTTTTCCACTTTGAAATAAATAAGAATAAAATTATAATATTTAAATGCGGGATACTATGCAAGTATACATATCGTTATCAAGTAATATAGGACTTTTTTTATTAAGAATATCAAACCCACAGGGAAGACTGCAATATGCACTTTAAAATAAACTAGAAAGTTTAGATCACAAAAATCTACTTTGCAAAATATTCTTACTTAAACTTAAGAGACTATAATATGAATGAAAACTTGATTCTTTTTGTAATTTTTGTATTTGAAAATAAAGTAAGCAATTCAATAACTTAATTAACTACTTGCAAGATGAAGGCTATATAAGCAAAATATTTTTTTCCTTATCATGAATCATTAATAAGTATAAAAATTATGTTGTCGAAGTATGTTAAATGTGTTGTGTCAAATAAGAGCAATAATATTATTTACCCTTACTAGAGATGATAGAAAGAATATTAGCTAATCTATAGTTTGAATAATCTTGAAGACCGGTTAGGTAGGGAAGATACTACCTCTCACTCTAGAGTTCCCTCTTCTCCCTCCACCTGAGGGCAACCTTCGCGTATCAAAGCGTAAAACTATAAATCAAAATGGGGGTTTTAGCCAGCCACTCGAAATTCCTCTAATTCTACATCCTTGAAAAGTTTATTTTCCTATTTATTTGCACACAAACCCTTGAACTAAATTCTCATTCATGAAATTAATATGTGATTTTATTCATTTGTTGACTGAGATAATACCATCTCAGATCTTACATGTTCTCACGACAGGTATTAACATCTTAATGGGTCAAATCAAGAGGTAAATGAAGTGTAAAGTTTCAAATCTTCACAACTTCTTTCAACATTGAATTATAATACATCACACAACTTCCTTTAAACACTTGATCACTTATCATTTTAAGGAAAAAGATAAAGAAAACTACTCATAATCCATGGAGAAAACACAATCACACCTGAGTTTAAAAGTAGAAATCATGCACACAAACAAGAAATCTAGATTAAAACTAAATGTAGTCATAAAGATAAGCACTTATCTCAAGTCCTCTCTACAAAATTTCTTGAAGTTCCTTCGAATCCTCTTTCTTCACTCACAATACAAATTAACACTCAAAATAAAAAGAAAGTGGTCGGCGGCGGCTGCGGCGGTTGGATGCATGATGGCTGTAAAATCTAATGGGTGGTTGGTCTCTTATCTTGATGATCCAAGTCTTTTTTAATAAAATCCAAAAGGTGTCTTGATGTCCCTTCAAAAAGTGTCTCCATTCAATGAATCTTCTAGAAGTTGTCTCCTCAAAAGCCAATAGAGTGAATTTTCGTGTCCATGGGATATTTCCCACATTTTTACCAAGGATTGCTTCAAACACCTCTTAAAAAATTCGTCTAAATTCAATAAATAATCAAATAACTTCTTTTGGCGCTTAAGCGCGGGTTACCTAACGCTTAGGCACGAGCCTCTGACTCTTAGGCATCAGACCTGAGCGCTTAGGCACCCCAATTCTTTTTTGCACATTTCTTCATTTTTACTCTAAATTTAACCCTTTTTCACTCCTTTTAGCATTTTTTTATCTATTTGATTGTACCTGAAAGAAAAACACACAAATACTTTTTCATTAAAGCGCAATATCTCAAAAATAGATATAAAAATATGTATAAAATATTATATATTTTAGGTGTATCAGTTACCACAACTTTGATTATTTACATTCTTAGAAAGATTTCTTATGATCTAGTTGTAATATAATAATCCTAGTTATTCTATAAGTTATCGTATAAATAGCGCTCATTATTATATTAAAGTCACATATCAAATCTTAGATCTAAATTAGTCCCACCACTGAGGTGCTAACATCCTTACCTAGACCTACATGCAAATTTTATGAGGGCTCACCAAAACCAAGTAATTTTCTTATGAAGGATGATGAGGAAAGTGCATTTTGCATAAAATTAACATAGCTAAGAAATGCAGTGGAATGCTTCTCTTTTTTCCCTTTTTTAATATTGATTAATATATTAACATGTTGAATGATGCCATGAATAAGCATGATGGATACATGGTGTCACAGTGTTAAATTAGTAGCATAGACAGGTTTATTGCCTCTATGTGAGATATAATATAGTAAATAGAAAAAGAATTGTCCTAATCCTTATAGTTTCATGTTAAGATGTAATGACAAAATAATGCAGGTAAAGATGCAGTATGGTAGTTGATGACGCGGTGCTGTAAAGGTGGTATTAAAGTGATAAGTTCTTCATGTGTAAATGGCCCCTAACAAAGGCTTCGATACTTAGGTGGATTACACAAGTGCACGGTCAAAGTAGTATCAGATTTTTTTGAGTTCAGATTGTTGATCCAACAAAGAAATAGGTTGAAAAATTTTAGGAAAAGTTTCTAGCCTACTTAATTCATCATCAGTTTGGAATTAAAGAAATTTAATAGTTTCTACTACAATGCAAATAAGTGTAAATTTTAATCCTACAAATATTCTAATTTTCCTACTTGAATTGGTGATAATTAGGTGATAAAGCTACCTTTCCTTACAGTGTAGAAAATGAAAAAATACAAATTGAAATGTGGCTAGTGATCAATAGGAGCAATTATCTTCTTTACCCTCTTCCGAGTGCATAAAGAAGTTTGGTTAAAGTGGTTTAATTACTTAAGCCCCACTTTAAACCCGACAATGATTATTTCCCTGTCTATTTGCATCTCCCTATAGCGTAATTTTGCTTCATACACTATAGTTCAATGTGATCTTATTTGTTCATGTTATAGCTCTCTAAAGTCATTATGGGTTTGCAACGAATTTTAACAAATTATTTGATCAGAATGATAAGTAGATGAAAAGAAAAAGAAAAATTATCACATTAAAAGAATAAAGACAACTTAAAATCATTTTCACATTTGCATGTATCCTAATGCATCACCACAAGGAGAAGATGGAAGTGATTGTCAGTCGTCAAATGTGGGAAGATGATATTTTAATTTAAAATATATATCATAATTTTGAAAAATAATATTTTAATTTTGAAAATACGAAACTGAACCGATCTTATACATACAATATTTTAAATAAATGAGCACAACAACGCAAGCAATGTATCTATTCTGAGGAATAGACACATTACTTGCTAATAAGGCTCAATTAAATAAACTAAAGAGTTTATGAAATCCGTTATAGTCTGCAAACTATTTTTGTTGACCGAAAAATTTCCCCTATCTAATATGAAAGATTAGATAGGGTTATATTAAGCTTAGTTCTAAAGTTTCTCATAAGGGCAAAATATAAGGGCAAAACCCTATAGTTGATTACATCTTAGACAATCGAAATCGCCTAAGAAAACTCTCGATTTAGATTAGAAAAATATTATCTTCAATAATTTCAAATTTTAGGACTTTCAAGGTTGGACAAAGTAGTATTAAATGGGAAAGGCTTAAGTTTGAAACATTTATTATAGAATCCAAATGGAGAAAACTGGGGGTTGTCACATATCCTAAGGAGAACTTCAGTGACTTCCCAATCTATCCTAAGGTTTGACCTAAATTTCAATGAAATATAATTAAATGTTTCATCCTGCCAATTTCAATTATTTAGGATTTACATCTGCATTACACGGTCATACAAATAGCCTGGAGGATAGGAGGGTTTATGTCTTAATGAACGACAACCTCAAAGTCTAAATCAAGTTAGGGCTTAAATTGCACAAAATTGTTGTGCAAAGGTCTAAAGATAAGTTGAGGATTTATGTCATGTCAGACGAGCTACCTCAAAGTTCCATGACTTGTTATTTAATTCTAAGGAAAGATTGTTGTTATAGATTGATTTGCTCTCTTGAAGTTGTTCTTCTGTACATTCTCTTTGTGCTGCCAGCTCTAAGCTCCTCGTCGAAGTGATTGCTCCAGGTCTTCAAGTTTAAAAGGTTTTACCATGTATGCTTCAATGTTTTGGTTTTGTTGTTGTTCAAGTATTAGGTGGGGTTCAAATTGATTAGTGTGACACCAGTTAGACTACCAGATTTCATCATTCGGTTACACTATTTTCTTTTGAATTTACTTAGTCTAAAGGAGTTGTTAAACTCATTTAAACTGGGGAGATCTCGTTCACAACCGTAGGTTACCTCATCCAAGGGACTCTGATAAATTTAAAAGGATGTATTATGTTTTTTTTTTGTTTTTTCTTTTTTTTGAAAAGATGTTTTAATTTTAAAAATAGGTTTTGTAATTTTCATTTTTGGTATAGTTTTGCAGGTAAAGTAAATAAATGCAGGTAATAAAAATGCTGTAAAATTATTAAGTAAAATTGCATTGCATAAAATATAAATGCGTACCTGAGCCTCTACTACCACTGCATGATTAACATCATAAAACATAGCATATTTGCAGGAAATTTAAATAAATTGCAGGAAAGTAGACAGGAGCATCCAGTACTGAAAATGTTGGAAAAATGAGTCGTAGCAAAACATAAGCAAGCAAAAGAACATACGTAGTCACATATATAAGATCAGGACTAAATGTAAGACATTGGTAAAGGTGGGGGCTCAGAGTTGAACTGCGTGCTTCCCGACCTTAAGTGAGAGCTACCAACCTGATAATCTATAAAGGGAAATCCTAACCTGGATCCAAGTGATTAACCATGGACCATTATAAATTTTCATTTTTAAATTTAGTTTTCATGCATGTAATATTTGCTTTATCATGCAAAAGAGATTTCATTTAAAACATTTTGTAGAGTGTTGTAGTCCACAGATTAATTAGATTGATCGAGCTAGGACTATTTTCAACCTAAGAGTATCAGGGGGAATCATCTCACCAAGAGTCATCGAATAGTATCATCGGTCCTTACCCTCTCCTTTTATTAAAGGTCCTTAAGGTAGGAGATATTATTCTAAGTCTCACGTCGTATCCCTCGTTTTAGCACATATTAACATTATGGTCATTGCCCCGGCCACTTAGACCTCAGGCTTACACAAGCTCGATGATCCATATGTGGCAAAAACAAATATCCCCAGTTTCTCATAAGGATTCTCATAAGGATTTAAGATAAGGATTTAAGTACCTTAGAGAAGACTCAAATCCTTAAGCATTGGGTTAATTAATGTAGGATAAATAATGTAGGGTATTTCTATTGATCTAAGTGAATTATCGGGTCCTGAGACATAGTTTTGTGAGTTTCTAAATGTTTTAATGGATGATTTTCTTGAACAAAGAATAATAGGTCCAGCCGTCCTTCAAAATATCCAAAAGATCATAAAAGTGTTCGGGGCATACCTTAAACAACTTTTGAAATCCCTTGAATCGTTTTAAGTTCATTTGGACTTATTATATTGTTCAATTAATCATCCAAAGCTAAATTTAAATTCAGTGAATTAATACACCCCGTGCTCAATGAACCTTAATATTTTAATTATCCCGAGAGCGAGATACTCAGTCATTCACTTGATGTTTTATTTGGAGTTATTAAGTGGATACCCATAAGGGCAAGCCCAAGTCATTAAGGATCTCAGACCTACAATTGAAGTTGGGCTTGTAGTGTTCTAGAGGTACTCATTAATTAATCATATTCCTCTTTTCTAATCCTCATTAAACAAGTTTAAAGATCAAGCCTAGCTCACTACTAAGCCCTTCAATCCAATTTTCAGGGTAAATTTGCAATAATCCGAATGTTAAATTAAGTGAATTTAATTCTCATTGAAAGATCACAATTATCATTTAATCACCAATTAAGGGCTTCAAATAAGTAAGTTACTAATAGCTTAAGCCCACTACCTTAGGATCATCCGATTAAATTGACTTCCAAGTCATAATAATTTTGGAAAACTACGCTTTTACCCTTATTGTGAAAAGGTGACAAGTTGGTTTCTACCTCTTAAAAATTATATTTCAAACATCCAAAAGAGTTTATTATGATCAAAATTACTCATTTACCATTTGATTTATTCTAAAATTTAATTAAGGCCTCCAAAACCAAAATTAACACTTTTCCCCTAGAGCCTCTCCACTTCATAACTCATTAAATACAACTCAAATGACTTCAAATTTTTTATGGTACCCCACTCATGGATCAATTAAAATATAAGAGGAGTAAAGGAGAAATTATGATTTTTTATTTTTATTTAATTTTTAATAATTATTTTAGCTCAAAATAAGGATTTTTAATATTAATTTATTTAATTACACAAAGTGAAGCTTCTATTTATGGGAAAATTAATGGAAATTCACTTAGGTTAGAGGACCACTTGGACTAAATTTCATAATTTTTTGAATTATATTTAATTATTTTAATTGTTTTAATTATTTATTGATTTTAGTGATTAATTAAATAGAAAATATATTATAATTTCAAAAATTATTTTTTATATTTTATTAAATTTCTCTAAGTCCAGAGAACTCAAAAAAATAAATTTTTCATTTTTTTTATTTTTATTTTATTTACTATAATTATTTTAATGAAAAAATTTAGGAAAATATATTTTTGGCATTTAAAATACAACTAAATTAGAAAAATTAGAAAATTTTTTTTAAAGGGTCTCAAACTACCAGAGAACAATTAGAAACACTTTGGTGTATTTTTTTTTGTAATTTTTTATTATTTTTAAATTAAAAAGTAGCTAAAAAATGAACTATTTATTTTAATATCAATTTTTTTTCTTAGGTGCCCCTCATCACAAGAAATTTTCAAAATCATTTTCATAATTTTCTAATTATATTTTATTTATTATAATTATTTTAATGCGAAAATACTATTTACCTTGAAAAATAGACATTAGTATTAAATATATTTCAAATGTGTTTTAAATTTTTACACAGAGTTAAAATAATCATTATTTATAGTGTGGAATAATTTTCATAATTTTTTGGATTATATTATATTTATTTAAATTTTTATGAGTTTTAGTGACTTAATTAGCTATGATAATGTACATAATCATTCAAACTCATTTTACATTTTTCCTAGACTCCTCCAATCACATGGAACCTACTAAAATAAATCTCATATTTTTTTTAATTTATATTTTAATTCATATAATTATTTTAAGCAAAAACGGGCAACTAGAATTGAAAATTAGGGTTTTTAGGGTTATATGTGCTCTCTGACTTTAGAAAAATCAGAGAACATCTCTCCACATGCAAAATAAGCCCTCCAAATTTCAACCCAAGATGATTATTATTAATTAAATATAATTAAAATACTCTCTGAAGTATTTAATTAATTAAAAAATAAAATGCATGACAATAATTTTTCTTTTTGGTCCATAATTTTCTTCTTTATTCATTGAGCAACATGGTATTTTTGTTTTTTTATTATAAATTTTCTACACCAAGTTATGAACGTTTAAAGTTTCAGTATTTAAATAAATAAATAATGCCCTATTTTTCTACTTATCCACACGACATCCACGTTAACCTCAACGTCTCTGAAAGCACACGCAGCGTGCTCCCATTTGACACCGCCTTTCTCGTCAACTACCACGTGGCCCGTGCTTTATGAACCGATCACTCACCCAACTTCTCCTCCGCTGTTTGATCAATGCACACACACGAATGGATGACATCTGTTCATCTTACCCATCAGTTCTAAACCGAAAATTGTCCAACTTCTAGACCTAACATCTCGCTTGACACTCCAACAAAACACATGGGTTTTGTTCTTATAGCTTCACCTATTTATATGGTTACATGTGCATGAAATACAAGTCTACTTTACAATCAATGAAATTGAGAGAATTTTTAGTGATTTTGTTTTATACCTTTACCCAAAAGGTGAGGCCTCGATTGGGATTGTTCTGAAGCTTCCTTGTGAGCTGGCGAACCTCCTCTAAGTGTGTGTTCGAGCAGGGGTTAAAGTTGTGCAAGAGTTTGATCAAAGGGTGGTGCAGCCTTGATCAAAGTCAGGTGTAAAGGGCTCAAAGGATTGGGCTTTAAGTGGGAAACTTCCTTGTTTAGTGTGAGGAAGCTCAAGGGTGGTTTAATTTGAAGCTTTGGAAGGTTAAGTGGAATGTCTGAAAAATGAGATTTTGAGCTCAAAATTCCACAGAGGCAGTGGCTATGGATGACTGAAGATATTAGGATTAAACACAAAGAGACTTGAAGAGGCTTTGGAAATCTTTGGCAGAGTCTCCCCAAGGAATTAGATGATCTCTCTATTTGGTCGTGAGAAGGGTCTTATTTATAAAGGGAGTCATGGCTACCACTAGGGAAAGCCAGTGGGGTAGAGAGGACGCTTATGTGGAAGCATAAACAGCGCAATTGGCCAATTTGAATAAGACACATTGGATGGGTGCAAATTAGGTTTGGTTCATGGGGAGAACTTCTCGGTTTTGGGTTTTCTTGCCACTAAGCCGGTCGGCCAGGTCAGAGGAGATGGCTAGCAGGGTTAGGGGAGCCATAAGGAAGCTTAATTGTGATGGTTTGGGAGCTTGGGAAGGCTGGTGAGAAGAATCTCCTTGGTTTAGCCAATTTTAGGAAGAAATCCCCCAATTCAAGGGACCCTTGGTCCATGGCACCATTAGGGTGGGCTAGTTTGATCTAGGTTTGTTCTTAGGGTCCAAATGGCAGCTCTAGTGACCAGGGTTGGCCTAAACAAAATGGCTCAAGGTGGGTTTAGGGCTTGGGTTCAAGACCATGACTTAGGCTTGGACTTGGGTTTAGCCTTAGCTATAGCATGTATTTAGGCCAAGTTATTGGCCAATTTGATGTAGAAGATTTTCATGAGACATTTGGAAGTCATTTGGGTGGAAATTGAAAGGTTATGAGGTTCAATTTGGTGAGACTTAGATTTTTGGGCAAAATTGGAGGTTTTGGTTTGGGTTGAATTTGGGCTAGGTTTAGGTTTGGGTCTAGGACAATTGATGGCTCAATTTGTTCTAAGGGGATGTTATGAAGAGTTTAGGAAGTGGATATGGTGGATTTGAATAAGCTAGGGAGTTCAATTTGATGGAATTTTGACTTAAGGTCAATTTGGGGCATTTGAATTAAGCTTGAGATTTGGACTTGAAATTGGGTCGATTGAGCTAGCATTTGGTTTCAATTGGGTTGGGACATGTCGAAATTTGAGTTGGATTTGAAATTGGGGAAGTCTGAAATCAATTTAATGAAAATTGGGGGTGATTTGGAGACTTTAGGTATTTAAGGGTAAATTTGGGATTTTTGTCAAAATTAGCAATTTAGTTAAATTGGACCTAATGGATGGCAAGGAATTGTTTTGGGGATTTTTGGAATGATTTGGAATGTCTTGGGAAATTTTGGGCCATGAGGGACATTCTGGTAATTTTGGTGAAGTTAGGGATATTTTGGGAATTTTGGAAATTTTGAAATGTTTTGGGCAATTTGAGTGGTTTAAAATGGTTTTGGATGACTTTTGGATAGAATTTGAGGATTTGGGGCTAAAAGGCCACAATTGGGGATTTAGGTAAAATTGGGATCCAATGAGGAATTTAATCACAAAATTACCCTCATGTTGCCTTTAGACCAAGGGAACCTTATTTTGGATCCTCCATGTGTTGTTCTAGCCATCTTAGCCAAAGGCTAAGGATTTGGGGAATCATCCACATGAGTCTCGAAAAGAGTAAGGGAATCAGGCTAAACATTCTTGGTTTGGGGATTTAGGTTGTGAGTGAAAGTGAGGGGTTCAAGTGTGTGTGCGAGATTGACCAATACCACACCACCCAGGGTTAACCCTAAGGCCAAACAGTCTTATGAGAATTCCTCTTGAGCTCCCTCATGCTTGGCTCCATCCTACTAAGTGCTAGAGGTTATAACCAAACATGTGGAACTCCAAGAAGAGTAAAGAGGTGTTTATAATTTTTAGGGGTAAGATTCCATTACTAGTCCTCTAGGATAATCCATAGGAATGTCCTATGAGTAGATCCCAGGCTTCTAATGAAGAAAGACTAGACATCAACAAAATGTAAGGTCAACATGATACACTCAGTAAGTGTTATGCCTTGAATTCAAGATAAAATAAAGCTCTCAAGCTAAAATGACTGGAAAAATTATAATTTAGGCAAATTTTAGTAAGTTCAATAATAGTTAAAATTATGATTTATGAGACTTGATTTATTCATAATATTTAAAGGAGATTCACATTTGCATCGAAAATTTTGTTGTATATATATCAATTATGTGTAGATCTCAATATAATCATTAGAAAGAAGACTTACACATTTGAGTTTTAAATAATCTAAGCTTCACTTTTACTCAACTTATAGTTAAATTGAATATTTCAATAAGATAAACACAATGACCTCAAAAATGATTTGATCTGAGCCCAAATCATGCACTTAAAGCGTGATTAGAAAATTTGGAATAATAATTGAAAGGTCAAGAGAACTTTAAATCTTATATGCTTATAATCAAATCAAGCATTCAGACTAATAGAAATCAATAAATCACTCAATTTTAAGGCATTACTGCACTTAAATATCAAATAAATAATTTATAATTAAAGGAATCATTGTGATGTAAGTAATAAAATATCTTAAGACAATGACAAAAATAACCAAAATCTCACAATAAAAAAAAATTACTAATCGAACTCCATACTTTATATGAGGGCACCTAAACTTAAAATTATAGAGAACTCAAAGATATGATAAATTTTAGATTCGGTTGTGATATGACACGAATAAGATCCTTCCAATTTGTTACCGAACTTGAAATCCTTAACTGGCATTCCGCCCGAAAGTTAATAAACTTGCTGAAATAAAGCCTGATCAGTTCACATTTCACAAATAAACTCTAACTATTTTGGGTTCATAAACATCCAACAGTTAATTTGTTGAATAGATCGCATTTCACCCCCTTAAAACAATAACATTTAGTGACAACAATATCAATAAACAACCAATGAAATGAAAAGTATCAAATTCTTGAAAATCAATTGTTTTTTTGAAACATTATTATATTTCATAGCATCAAACTGCCAGCCGAAACTCTATTTATTCAAAGCTTGGAAAAGAAAAGAAAAGTATCAAATTCTCAGAAATCAATTCTGAAAATTCTGTTTTTTTTGAAACATTATTATATTTCATAGCATCAAACTGCCAGCCGAAACTCTATTTATTCAAAGCTTGGAAAAGAAAAAGGCTCTCCATTTATGCATCGATATCTTTCACATCAAAAAGCTCCATGACAAAAATCCTAACTTTATCATTATGATGTTTTATTTTCCCAAACGATATGGGACAAAGTTTATGACTTTTTTTCATTTTTTATTTTTTATTTTTATTTTCAGCCATTCCTCTTCAATTAACTAGAACTTGTGGGATCATCCGAACTAATCTGCAACGTGAAAAAGAGAAGGAAATAACATAATCCTGCTTTGTGGAGAGACCCATCCCATGATGATTTGGAGCCGCACAGACGATCTGGAGTAGTTGCTTCGGATACCGTCGAACGCTGCTATTTGACACGGTGCGTGATAGCAGGGGTACAAGTCCGTGGATTAAGGACAGAGATGAGTCTTTGAGCATCTCAATGCAAAGGCCAATAAGATTTTTTTGATTTATTATTATTATTATTATTATTATGTGATATGTTTGAAATATATGTAAGAATTGAAGTTTAGGTATTTGATTGGTAAATATGTATGACATAAGTGGTATGTATGGAAATCTTCATTTATTTTAGTCATTTGTTTGAAGAGGTTAAGATTCATGTTTATATGATCTATGTAGAATGTTATTGGATGACATGATGATGATAATGATTTTTCTAGTTCCCATACTTAGATTGTGTTAAAAGTGGTTGGAACTTTAGATCAGACTTTGATGCAATTAGACTTAAATCAAACCATTTTGTGGTATAAAACTAATCATTTAATTTTAATCTTTTCAACATCAATTTCAATAACATGATCGTATATCTGATGATTATTGTCTTGGTTTAAAGATGATGCAACCTTTTTTTTTTAACTTTTTGATCATCCAGAGAATAAAAAAGTCCTTACTCGAAGATCATTTTACTATAGCATGAATTTCGAAGAAGAGATGTATAGTTCACTTATTAGTGTAGGTTTCACACGAGTCAAAAAAATTTTCCCAAATCTCTATTTTAGTCGAGAGTAAGATTAAAAATCAAGTCAATCTCTATAGTCTTTCGTAGAGAGAAACGTGTTTCTAAGCTTTTTTTCTTTGCCCCATTAAAAAAAAAACTAAATTGGTATAGTTGATTTGTGCATGCCACAATGGAGGCAATAAAAAAATTCCAAGTTTTCTTATTAACCATTATTATTGAGGGAATTTACATACATAACACTATTCTCATGGATTTACCTATCTTACACCTAAACATTCATGTTTACAAGCCTGCCGATTTAATCATTAGCATCATATCAAAAATATCACCATCACTATCTTTTTAAATGTGAAATGCATCTCCTCATGCATAAGTTTATGTTGCTAAGATGTTATAAGTGTAAGTATCAAACTTTAGGTGTTAGATATACATAAATAAATAAGAGTTGTGTTGCATGTATGTAAGTTTCTCTTATTTTTATCGATTGTTTGATATATATGAATTAAAGATCCAGATAATCAACTCTACACAAAAACTACATTGCAAGCCTTTTCATTTAAATAAATTTTAATTTATATAAAATAAACATGCATTTTAAATTCTAGCCAAATTGATAAATAAAATTGTATTTAACTAACCATTCTATTTCACTTTTCTTAGCTATGGTCAACAACAAGCTCCTTCTAACCGAAAGTTTGTTATTGGGTTGCTTAGTCTATACTGATGGGTTGTCATAGATCAACCGTCAGAGCATGAAACTATTCCAATAAGTCCGCGAAAGCTCATATGATAACTACTAATAGTTCATTAGAGTTACTTCAATACATGCCAACATATCTTAAATGTCAATAACATGTGAAAATTATGTGGGTCAGAATCTTCCAACAAAATTGATTGATAAATTTTATAATCACCAAAATTTATTTTGATATGAATATATTATATGATTAATTATTTAATATCTAATTGCATTTAGTTTTAAAAAATCTAATAAATAAAATTGATCAAATTTGAGCTTGATATTTTGAGGTGAATTTTCTTCTCGTTAAATAGGTTAATTGAGGGAGGGTTGCACATTATAGTTGACAGCAATATATCAAATCTAATGCACTTACTCTTAGGTAGGATCTAATAAGTATATAGCTTACACCTTAGCATACTGTTTTATTTATTATTTTGTTTTTTTTTTCCTAACATCCTTTTGTTAAATTCTTAATTTCATAAATTATGTGTTATGCCAAATTTCACTTGAAATTTAACTTATGAGCTCTCTTGTTCTTTTCATAATCAAATTCAAAGTTTAAGGAATTGTATAGGAGGCAATCCTAGAAATCACAAAACTTGAGTTTACAATCTAGATCTATGGGGTTGAAGGTAAGGTGATGATTGGTAGTCAAATTTGGGTAGGATATATGTAGGATTTAATGAAAATGATGTCAAACGACTAAAACAAGTTGTTGAACCTTGTGGGGCCATAAATCATAAATTTACATGATTTCATGAATTTGTATAGATTTATAAACTATGCAAGAAAAAAAATCTCACAATGTTCTTGTCACTTTCTTTTATCGACCCTATTTCTTTAAAATCTCGTGCATTGTCCACACACCACATTCATCTTCATCTATCTCCTCTTGTGCCTTCTTTCCTCCTCTATAGTCTTACCCAACATAGACTCCTCCTTTAATCATTGAAGTCTCCTCATAGTGCCTTGGATTGATATTCACCTCATATTCTTGATTATACCATTTGAATTTAACTTGAAAAAAATATCATTTGAATTTAAGATGAAATTAGTTTTACTAAATAACTATTAATTACCGCAGTCAACTCCTGATCAAGAAGTAAATATATAAGCATCATTAAAAATTAATGATTGCTTCAAATAAAATTACTAAAAAATGAATTAAAACATAAGTAATCTTAAATTTTTATTCATCATTATTTAATATTAATTTTACATTCCAACTAATAGATTCTGGTTGAAATTACAAATAATTTGTAAGGCTTTGTGAGGATTTAACTACTAGCATATCAAACAATTTTTAAAATTTAATCATCTCATAATTTGATAAACCTGGATCCGCCAGATTGACTAAGAGTGTGTTTGGGGCAGTTGCTGCTTTTCAAAGAAGCTGCTTCTTGTAGATGTAACTTTTCAGCAGTCGACAGAAAGTTGGTGTTGCTGATAAAGAAGCAGGGGTCTATTTAGGAGATCTATTGTGCTACTTTTGTTTCTAATGAGATAGGTTGTTTTGTCCTTAGATATGTAAAAAATTAAAATAAGTGTATTTTTTTAAATATTTAGAACAAAATAATAGAAAGAGGTCGTACTACAAAGAAGACTGACAATCTAGTCTAAAATTCTCCAATACATAAAAAGAAAAAGCTATTTCAAGCAAATAACTGCAACAATGAGGACAACAATGGTAATTCGTAGGCCTAGAATGAAGTTTCTCTTGAAATCCTGATGATAAAGTCTATGGGACAATCTCTCCTCCATCCCTACATCTCTCCTCGACTAATTATGGTTTGGACGGTCCTCGTCAGTGACATCAACCCAATGGAAGAATTCGTAATCTGTAAGAGTTATATTTCAAAAATAAGAATAAAATCTTCTCGTATAGTTGTCTTCCCTTTTAGACTTGTACTAAGCACACCTATCGCCATAATAACATAGCACAACTTTTGAAGTGTCTGATGAACTTGAGTTCATATTACCTGTTATAATGATACATAATTGCTCTATTTAAAAAATATTGGTAGATACAACATTCCAGATTTTTAAATGAAATATAAGTAGTCTTATAATTAAGAATTAAAGTTTGTCGGTACACAAAAAAGGTACAATATAGATTGGTGCAAATATTTTGAAAAAAAAAATACATCCAGAGAAAACATAGAGACAAAATATGAGTCATCAACTACCAATAACTAGATGATGCTACATAATTACTGTCGTTGCATTCAATAATGTAACAGTAATATTTCTTAACTTTAACATATCCTAGATGTCTTCTCCCTAAAAAATGTTATACTCATTTGTTCTATAGCCCTCTCGTTGCACCAATGGTCAAACTTGATGTTGGTTAGCTTCCTCATAAATGCAATTAAGATCACCATCTAAGACCCTAAAATTGATATCATCTCAGGATGGATGCCTCCCTATAAAATTATGGAGTGCAACCGTTGCAACAACTATCTTCACCTATTTTTTGATAGAATGTGTAAACATATCTCAGAGTATGACACACTTCTTCTTCTATACATCAAATGCTCATTTGATGACATAGTGTAATGAAGAGTGTTATTCGTTGAAGAGTTCATTCCTCCCTCTAATCACTTGACAACTACGCTCAAAGTCTGGGAGGTGATATCTCGTGTAAGGAAATGGATTCAAAAAATCTCATTGTTTTGGATATCCCAAATAAAAAATATAATATTTTCCCGAATAATTAGAACACTAATGGAGTTGTTCAAAGAGAATATAATAGTGATGGATTAATTAGATGCACCAACCTTGTGGAGCCATCGAGAATTTGTATTTGGGCTGCGGGTTGGAAATTTGAATATTTTGTTGTTATGTGCACTCTCTTCCCAACAAGTTATCATGAATGTAAAACACATGTTGAAATCACATACTGCTAATATATTCTATGTAGACCGATATAATCTTTCTTTTTCTTATTGTTCTTGCGTGAGCCAACATGTGTTCCATCAATTGCTTCGATATAGTCCTTATTATTAAAAAACATAATATAAGTTATTTATAAATTTTGTTTAATTTAATGAAGTGTGAATTGAGAGTAAAACCAATACCTTGAAAAATAGTATGTACCTCAGATCGCTACTAATTTTCCGAGTTACTTGAGCAAAACATAGGTCTAGTGGTTTGACATTGTCCATAGCTCTTTTAGCCAAAGAGGGGTGGACTCTTATGTTGTAGTCTGGATGTTGACCACTATTGCTACAATACCAAGAAACATGGTATCTAGCTTTTTCTCCAGCTCTGGGTCAATGCCAACAAGTCTAAATTTCTTTACAATCGCTAAAACCTACAATTTATAAACTTGATTTCTAAGATGTAGAATTTTAAATAAGCAATATTGAGTGTAAGATATTATACTTACTGAAGTCTTTTCTTGCCACCACTCTATAGGTACATCAACTGTTTTAATAATAGGGACCCATCCTAAACCAGTTGCCTCTCTCTTTAGCTCCTTTCACAACTTCCAGTCCTTCTTAAGTTGATCTCATTTTTTTTTTCGGCTAAGTTTTATCATACAATCTACTAATTATTCTTGAAAAAGTTTCATTATATTTTATTAATCTTCCTTATTGAAATGAGTGGTTGGTCGATTTCTCTTTTTTACCTCTCCCAAACACAAATCACAGAAAATTATCTTCATCTCCATATCCCAAATAACAGATATCCCACCTATTTATTTACCCATCTGATATCTAAATAAAAAAAAATGTATCAACACAATTTTGCATGTAAAACAACAATACATGAACCAAAAACAAGAATATGACAAATAAAAAGTAAGAGTAGAGCTCAAATCAATTTGTGATATCAAAAATAGCTCTATCCAGAATCACCAATTGTGTTTTCCAAGCATAAGGACCAAGAAGTATCTGTGTCCAATTAGCATGGTCATTTTACTTTCATATTCACAATTGGTAATCAGTTGAGCCCTTTGTCATGTTTTTTCCATCATTGCTCTACTAAACAGCTCACAAGAACATCCATGAAATGTGCCAACCTAATCTCATTCCGAAAGCAACATTGTAAACAAAAACCAAGCAACCAACGGTTTCACAAAATATCCATAGTAATAAGATCATAAAAATCTCGAGAAACACTTCTGATAAGTTAACAATATCCACTCCACCTCAACATATCTCCCTTTAGATAGATATATGAGCATTAATTTTTAGTTTTTATGATAAAATTTGTTGTCTAAGTTGCTTTCTCTTGCCTCCTCATCAGTGTGGAGTAACATTTGGGGAGGGAGGGGTAGGGGTAGAATTTGAGCATCACTTTCTTCTTTAATTTTTCTTCTAATGTGACTTTGATAAATAAAATTGCATATGTTTTCTTACACATTTGAAGTTTGTAAGATAAATATGTTAGTAGTCTCATTAATTATTTAAGTCAATTAGTAGAAGCAATGGAATGTAATATATATGAGCATTGTTCATCTATTTCTTTTAGAAATTTTTGTGTACTTGCTCCACATATTCTTACATTAATGTGAATCCTCAAATTACATGCCAGATGAGATACCCATAACCATATTTTTGTTTTTATCACGTTATCCAAAATCAGGTCCTTGAGACAATAATTAGAGCTAAGTGAGATCTCTTAACCAAAGAAGACTTCATCCATAATCACAATTTTCCCAAATCAAATAAGCACTTGAACATGTTCTTTAGCGACAAGTAGTATCTGTGGGAAAATAATTTAAAATTGACGAGTGGTGATCAGTTGAGCCCTTTGATAGTTATTTTCTATCATTGCCCTAAATAACATTTGAATGACATCTATCATTTGATATCTTATCTGGCATATATCCTCAGTAAAAGCATATGCATGGTAAGTACAAAAAATTATTTAAGAGACAATATAACATTGCTAAAATGTCTTTCATTCCATAACTTCTACTACTTGATCAGTGTCCAACATTCAAATGTTGAAATATATTTTATTTTAGATGCTGCTGATTTATCTATTATACAAACTTCAAATATGCAGTGATGGATAGACAATTATATTGGTAAAAGTATCAACAAACAAAGACTAAAAAAAAGAAACAGTGCTCAATATTCTTCCCCCAAAATGTTACTTCACACTAAGGAGGAAGCAATTGCAAACAATTAAACCAGCAAAATATGTTAGAAAAACTGAAAACTAGTGCTCATTTACCTATCTAAAGAAAATAAACCAACAAAAAATTGAAATAAACAGATGAGCATTGCTCGCATAAATTTCATCACATTGCTTCTACCGATTGTTTAGAACAAAGCAAGGATTTAGATAACTTAGCTATCATTGAAACATCAAATGTGCATCAAAGCATACACAATTCTATTTATAAAATTTTCAACATAAGAAAACTTAAAAAAAAAGGGATGGTGTTCAACATTCTCCCCCTAAAATGTTACTATACACTGAGAATGAGACAAGAGAAACCAATTTGGCCAATATAATTTGTCAGAAAAACATAAATTAGTGTGTATATATCTATTCAAACAAAATAAACCAACCAAGAAATTTGAAACAAATATATGAACATTGCTCGTATATATTGCATCTCATTGCTTCAATTGATTGATCAAAATAAGTATAGATTCTGCTAACTTATCTATCATGCATACTTCAAACGTGCAACAAAGCATATGCAATTTTATTTATAAAAGTTTCATATAAACTTAAAAAAAGTAGTAATCAACATTCTCCCCCACAAATATTAATCTACACTAAGGAGAAGGTAAGAACAAACAATTTGACCTGTCAAATTTGTCAGACAAACTAAAAACCAGTGCTCATATATAAATCAAAAGAAAATAAACCAACAAAAAAATTGCAACAAACATATGAGCAATGCTTAAATATATTTCATCTCCTTGTTTCTACTAATTGATTAGAAGAGATAAGAATGTTGCTAACTTATCTATCATTTGAACTGCAAATATGCAGCAAAGAATATGTAATTCTACTTATAAAAGACTCATATAAACTAAAAAAAGGAAGCAGTGCTCAATATTCTCCCCCAAAATATTACTCTACACTGAGGAAGAGGCAAGTGCAAACAATTCGACCAGCAAAACATGTTAGACAAACTGAAAATCGATGGTTATACATATCTAAGCTAAAAACCCAACAAAAAATTGAAATAAACCGACGAGCATTGCTCATATTTATTTCATCCCATTAAATCTATTGATTGTTCAGAATAGGTAATGATGTTGCTAACTTACTATCATGCAAAATTCAAATATGCAGCAAAGCTTCTATTCTATTTAAAAAAATCTCAACAGAAGAAAACTACATAAAGTGAGCAGTGTTAAACATTCTCCACCCCAAAATGTTACTCCACGATTAGGATATTTAAAATAATAAATCTTTAGAAAAGAGATGAGGAAAGCTCATATGTTCTTCGTTGCATAATTTCTACTGCATGATCAAGATTACTATAAGTGTTGCTAACTAATCTATCTTGGAAACTTCAACTTTGCATCAATTCATATACAATACGAGAAAAAAAAAATCAAATAGGTGCTCAGAAATCTCTCCACAAAATGTTCATCAACGCATATGCTTGAGAAAGAGCAAGCTCATTGACCACCAAAAATCAATGAAGACATGTGCAATTTAAGAACACAAAATATTTCACAGAAGAAACAAGAAACACAAAGGTTGAAGTGAATGAACAAAAAAAAAAAAATTATAGATGAGAAAAGTTCACTAGAAAGATGCAACAACTTGTCGGCGCTGAACAGTGGGAGGGAAGCGAAATCAGGTTTCAGCCCTAACGATACAAGTGATAAAGGAGTACAAAAATGAAGGTATAAGCCAGGATAGGGAGTAGGATTACCCAAAATCCAAAAGGAAAGCGACATAAAAGGCACCTTGTAACTGATATCCAACCGCAGAACACCCTCTCCCCCCTTCAGATTTGGCATTCGATTTGTTGCGGCCCCCAACAAACAAAGAGCTCGAAATAAAAGGGTTTTTAAAAGCCGCTTACACAAATAGTATCCCAACTTGACCCTAAATCCAACTTGCAACTAGATAGCCCCAAACGGTGACGATAGCTCATTGAGATACATCTCCCAATCACAATTGTAATGTAAAATATTAAATTTACAACTAGGGCAAACAGAATTGCAACTCATGCAAGGCGGCATCAACGTCGATTTTCTCAACATGGACTAGTTGTCTTCATATTGTGTTTGAAAGCTCAATTTTAAATTCTAAAAAATTTTTAGTTTTAATCCTTTATAGATTCATTAACTCTGAATTTTCCCCTTAATACTTGTGATGATTGTTTGTTGGTGAAGTTTAATTCTCAGAAAATCTGAGCATTGTTTTTTCTATTATATGCCGCTATAAAATGCTGCTCTGTTTATTAATCACATAGAATTGCTGTACTAAATTAAACTTTGAAAATGATCTTACTACAACGTACACAAATTTTACCCTATTTTCGTACACTAAATTCTTTTATTACTAATTTATCTTAAACTACCACTAAATACGAAGGAAGAAACAAACTAGCCCTCTAATTTTTAAATATGAACTTATTAAGCCTACTGTCTAATTTTCTAACTTAAAATCCCATCAAACCAAACAGTACCTCCAGTTTCCCTCGTTAAATTGCGCATAAATCAGTTGAAAAGGGAGGAAGATGAGCACAACTGACTTGCAAACCTAACAATTTATACATAACACGATCAGCCCATCATGTCTAGAAGCTATTGTAACAATAATGATAACATTATATAATGCAGCAGGAAAAATCAACATGAGATGTCAAACATTGCCATTTCATATAGCAAACCTTTAAAAAAAATTAAAAAAGCACCAAATATTTACTAAAATGATAATAATGGACATCAAGCTCTACGGATAGCTATCAGCCTTATTTTAAACACAGATTCAAAATCAGATTGCTGCCCTGAAGGCACCGGCAGCGGCCTCGCGCTTCATCTGCGCCGCTTTTCCATTACCACGGAAGTATAAGTAAACTTGCTGCACAGGAAAAATAAAGTAATCAATAAGGATGTTAAAAAAACTCAGTTATTCACAAACTGAATAACTTTAGCCGACCGAACGAGCACGAACCTATCAAGTTTTGAGTGAGCTAACGCTCACTATGTTCCTGTTCATATTCAAATACGAGTTGAATTCAAACAACTCAAAATTGAATGCGCAACATGATATAAATTACACGTGCTCAAGCACAAATCGTTTATATTATACTATGGGCATGAGGATGTATAACTAATAAGGGCTTATTTGAGATCAATTTTTTTTAATTAAAAAAATATATATTTATTCAGGTTTTTATATATTTTTATTTTTTATTTCTAAAAATTAATTTGCCTGTTTTTTAAAAAACTCAAAATAATTTTTAGGTGTCTTTGAGTTGTTTTTAAAATTAACCATATCTTAATAAAATATATCAATTTATTTTTTTTTCAAATCAAACATAAAACAAAATAAATTAAGAATAAAAAATAGAAAATTAAGAATAAAAGTGGACCCAAACCGCCCTATTAGTTTCTATGCCTCTTTTTTTTTTTCATTCAATTATTAAGAATAAAAACAAGTTTCTATGCCTCTTTTTTTTTTTCATTCAATTATTGAACATTTTAGGTTAAACAAATGAATAACAGAGCAGCAGATGAAGAAGCTGTGGAGGAAGAAATCACCTGAATGACCCAGATGCTGAGCAGCGATTCTAGGCAGAAGAAACCAAAGCCAATGAAGTAGAAGATCTAAAGCAAAAGAGTAGAGGTTAAGTTGAAGAAAAGGGCGTCACAAGCAAATTTCATGGAAATCTACTGCAGCAATCCATTACAATTCCACGGAAATATGTAAAGAGAAATCCATTACAGATCCACCTTGATTATAACTAAAAGGAAATTGGATCTAAATTAACCCCAAATCTAAAACTGGGCAGGAAAAATGAATTCGTTTATGTTTGAAATAGAAAAAAGAGGCTCCAAATGATCAGAGCCCCATACTAGAGCCTGCTACCTGCCTAATAATTTGGTTATAAAAATCTATTTCATTCTGCCGCACAACCAAATGATCTGACAGTAATGGGACTCTCAAACTCTGCAATTTGAAAATATCCAACAAATGCAGAGACACGCTCCAAGAAATCAGTGGACATTTGAATCACATTAAATTAATTATTGCACAATTATGCGAATTGAAAAAGCATTAAGTTAGCCAAATATTGAAAACGAACTCTGAATGCATGACGCAAGACTGTGAAGTTACAATTCAAAACACAACCTTCTGAAAACGGCCAAGAAAATTCTCCTGAAAGGAAGACCAAACTGGCAAGTACAATAATAGAGATTGCTTCTTGACTCGCCATTGATTTTTCATGTAAAAAAGAGAGTTCTTCACTATCTTGGAAGGGTAGAGTCATTCCAATCAGGCATGGACGTGAATTTGACACGAAAATTCATTTGAATTTTGACACAGCTCAAATCAAAATTTTTGATATAAAAAATGAGTTGGATCAAGCTTAAATCAACTTGAATTGAATGAAGCCTAAATTAACTCATGCTAGCTCATTAATGATAGCATAACAGGTTGAAATGTATATAGATATATGAATAAATCCATCAACAGTTGATGCATGCGTGTAAAATAATAATTTTTCTTAGAAAATAGAAAATAAACTAAAATCAAATAAACAATCGCTATGAATCAAACTTAATGAGCCATGTCTAGATTGATCAAGGTCAGAAACAATATAAAAAAGACTAGCTCAGCTCAAGATTAAATCAAATTACTTTGACCCAACCATCTGCGTCGGATCTAGCTCAGATCAGACCTTTCACGTCCTACTACAATTGGACAATGAAAACTTCATGAAGAATTTGTGCCAAATAGAGATTGCCGGGAAGTGTTCAGGCCATCTAAAAGCAAGCATTGGACAAATACTCAACATTTAGAGGGACAAGGCTTCAGCCCAGAATAAAGTTGGGTTGTCCATATGCAGTAGAAAACCATCACGAAAACCTCCTCGCTCACCATACGCACATACGCATATATAGACTGACAACTCATAAGTAAGAATAAGCATATGGACAAAGCCTAAAGTTTTGAACAAGTGGGGCATCAAAATGGTAAAATATATTTATTTGTATAAACACAAATGGAAGAATCCAAAATAAAATCTAGCAATAGCAATTTTATAGCTAAGATTCATCATCACTGTTATTAGCCTAATTTCAACTATTTGGTATCAAATTTATGACTACTCATTTTTCATTCATTCATTTCAGTGTTGTCTAAAGTGTTGAAGTTATTTTTTACAAATCATTTTGAATAATTTCGTTATCTTTAGTATCCCATTGCCTTCCTAATCATATGATACTAACTTTGATCATCCATCTATAATCAGACAATCTATCCTCTTTATTATACATGATCAAATCGCCTAGTCTAATTATCATTTGCCTTAACATCATTAGATGTTACTCTTAAGTGTTCATCAAATACAATCATTCCATAATTTATGTCAAATTTTGTAATACACCTGTTTTGATATATTTTTTTTTTTCATCAAGCTAAAATTGCCATTAGTAATTTTTTTTATTGCACAACACTCAAATCCATAGCTATCCTAATAGCAATTTTATAGGATTTACACTTAATTCTTCATGATATGTTCTTATCACATAATAATTTCAGAAAAAGTTCTTCATTTTAGCAACTCGGCCATAATTCTAAAAGCTATAGCCTCATCCACACCGAAAAATCCTAAAAAGTATTGTATAGATAGCTCGCACCCGCAAACATGTAAAATATAGGTTGCTAAAATAAACACTACTGCGCGACATTTTGAAGAAACTGTCTGATGCTCTTAGTAAAATGTTACCGTCATTGATGTTGCTCTACTAAACAAGGCAATCCGACAAATCATGAATTAAAAAATAAACAATAGTATCATACCACATTCTTGTCTAAAATGAGATATCCATGCACAAAAATCAGATCTATAACTTCTGATATGAGATATATGAGATACTCACCCCGACTATAACATAGTCTCCCAATAAATCTATAGCTGACAAAATTCCCCTGAAACAGCAAAAGCAACGGAATGATAATTTATCTTAATGAAAGATCATTGAACAATGAATTTTCATCACAAGGGAACTCACGTCAAAGATTCTCCCTTGAAGAATATTGGAGGAGCCACCGCAGCATAGATGCAGAAACCAATATGTACCTAATTTTAGATTAAAATACAACATCCATTATTTTCATGTCTATCCAAATGTCGCATACAAAACTATTCTACATATAATTTACCAGGTAAAGCAGGAAAAACCATCCAAACTTCAAAGCACTTTCAGTCCTGCAAGTTACAACTTCAATAACGTAAAAACTCGCTGATCTAATCATATAAGTAGTGAATAAAGTAAAGGAGAGAGAACAAAAATGAAAATCAGAAAAAGCAATGCTAAATATCAATACCTCATGGCATTATAAAGAGGCCTGTACCATAACACATAGGCACCAGGGACACCAGAGATAAAGAAGATGATAGAAAGCAACCAGATCTTTACACCTTTGAGGAAAACTAAAATCAGTATCTCAAATAATCCCAAAGCTTGCATTGGCAGAGAGATAAGCCCCAAGTAAAAATAGATGACATGAAATCAATGTTCACCTTCCCCCTTAATCCAAGCAGTTGTTGTTGCTATAATGTTCCAAATTAGACACATGGTCAGCCCTGCATAACAATCATTTTGTGATAAGACGTCAAATATTAGGATTTGCTAAGGTTTGCATACTTAACAAACACTGCTCCCTCAACACCCAATAACATCTCAAACTTTGATTTATTCTTGCTAAGACAAACCAATGTTAAAATTAATATTTCCATTAAAAACAAGTTCTAAAATTGCACAATTATGTATGGAAATATTTTTTATACGTGCGATGAGCTGCAAATCTCAAGATTGTTTCGAGGTGTAAGCCTCAAATTCAAGAAATTATGTAAGGAAAAAATTATTCTATAAATTTTAAGTGTGCTATAAGAAAAAATATATTAATATCCTAATAAAATAAAGAGTAACAAATTCCACAAAATATTAACTAAAATGATAGTATCATAATATTAAATGATAAATTAAAAAAGGTTATACAAACATCAAACTAAGCTACATTATCAAAGCAAGATATTTAAACATAATAACATAACAACTAAGAGGCTATTTGGTTCGATGGATTTGTAGTGAGAAGTAAACCAAAAGGAGAGAATTTTGAAACTTTAGTATTTGGTTGGATAAAATAAAACGCAGTATAAAATTTTAGTTGAATCCACACTAGGTCCCCTTCTTCGAAAGTTTCCTTTTTCTTAGTCTTATTCATCGGTGTTGTCGGCACTATTTTTGGTGTGGGGTTTGCCCGTAAGAAGCTGTCGGTCATCGGAATTGAAATTCCGTTTCCCGCTTCGGAAGGACGTTTTTAAAAAATTTAGTTTTGAAAAAGATGAAGCCATAATTTTCATAGTTTAGATGAAAGAGCATTTTACCTCAAATCATGGATTTATCCCAAAGGATGAACACAAGAATTGAGGGTGAGACTCGATCAAATAAACTAGAGAAAGTTATGACATCTGTTTGGTCTGCGAAACCAATGTATTGGCCGACAA
>NW_018164776.1:89824-90204 GCF_001263595.1 Phalaenopsis equestris | reverse complement strand
ATATTATTTTGATTATCAAATAAGGGTGTGAAATCATTAATTTCCAAAATTATACCCTTAAATTCAAAAGTCATTTTATAATAATGAAGTTTCCAAAATTTTGATAATTATGAGAATTATTTTTTTTATCTTGTAATTTGGCAAAATTAAGTGGGTTTCTACCAATTAAGCTCATTTTTGATTGAAAATCATCAAATGAGTTAATTAATATCATAAATTACTCATTTCCTATTTTCATTAAGCCTAAGCGTTCATTAAGGCAAAAATATCCAAAATTACAATTTTGCCCCTAAGGGTCCAAACTTTCATAATTTGTTAAATTTAAGACAAATGACTTTGAAATTTTTATGCAACCTTACTGATAGGTCAATTAAGACATC
>NW_018164776.1:78482-88837 GCF_001263595.1 Phalaenopsis equestris | reverse complement strand
CACCTAGACAGAGGCTACAACATATAAAAATTTAGAATCAAGGTGATAATTCAATATGAATGGAGAAATGAAAAACCCCTAACCCTAATTCATTTTTTAAAAATAATTTATGCATCAAAATTAATATGAAAATAATTCCACATGGTTCTCATCTGTTCACTGAGTAAGAGGGTATTTTTATTTTATTTTTGTGAATTTTCTACACAAATATATGAATTTTTGAAGTTTAGGGGCAAAAGGCGAAGTTGGGTATTTCAAGTAGAATTAGATAAATATCAAAAAGGCCAAGTTGGGTATTTCAAGTAGAATTAGATAAATATCAATTCTAAATGAACCATGAATCAATGAAATCCCCATTTTGGGCTCTCATGTATTGATTTTAGCCAGGGTATTGTGGGGTATGGTATATCTTAACTCCAAACCAACACTCAGGGTGAATCCTAAGGCCAAGTAGTCCTATAGGAACTTTCCTTGAGTTCCCTCATAATGATCTTACCTACTAAGTGCTAGAAGTTAAGATCAATATGTGAAATTTCAAGTTGAGTAAAGAGAAAAGTTTTGAGTTTCTAATGGTGAAGATACCTTTCCTAGTTTTCTAAGACTAGTCAATAGGAAAGTCCTATGGCTAGACCTAGGCTACTAAAGAAGTTTCTAGACCTCAACCAAAAGTGAGGTCAACAGGTGCTCGGTACTTACGGTTCTGCTTAGTGATCTCCTTTCCCGCATCTTCAAGTAGCTTCTGAATTTCTTCCTCTCTCCTTAGCATCATCATTAATATTTGATGTCGATAAAAGTAGTGTCAAATCAAGTGTAGTGAGGGAGTTGCGATTGTACACGATCTCAAATGGAGCGCACCATGGTCTAACACACAGAGATATTGTAAGCAAATCGGGTTGGGCTAGAAGCAGATCGTCAAATCAAGTGTAGTGAGGGAGTTGTGATTGTACACGATCTCAAATGGAGCGCACCCATGGTCTAACACACAGAGCTATTGTAAGCAAATCGGGTTGGGCTAGAAGCAGATCACACTGCTTAACTATTTTTTTCCCACAAAGGATCTCACAAGGTTCCTCAAACTTCTGCTCACCGTCTCCATCCGACCTTTAACCTATGGGTGAGCTGTTGAACAGAATTAAAGCTAGTGTCAAGCTTTCCATATAGGGTCATTTAGAAGTGACTTTGAAACTTGGCATATCTGTTGGAAGCGATAATCTTGGGTATCCCGTGTAGTCTCACGATCTCTCTGAAGAATAAATCAGCTACATGCGATGCATCCAGCATCTGGTGGCATGGTACGAAATGTATCATCTTCAAAAATCTATCCACCACAACTAGCACAAAATCCTTATTCTGTTGTGCTTTCAGAAGGCCCAATCAAAATTCATGTTAACATCCACCGATGGGGCCTCCAAAACTGGTAATGAAGTGTCTAGTCTTGCATTCTATCCTCAAGTTTTGGCCACAAGATAAATTTCGCATTGCCTAACGTCACTCCACTTCCCACATCAATCGTGAAAAGTGTTTTATCACGAGTGTGAGAATCACTGTCAAAGTGTCCTGCAAGCCCTCAGTTGTGACTCACCTTAATAATAAACTCTCAACGGACATCGGGGAATAACCTATGTTTGTAGAACAAATAACCGTCTTCCTTGTGACACTACCCGGTAAGCATCTCCTGACATTGTTCCCGTATCTCCCTGAAATTTTCGTTTGTGCATACAATTCCATCACTACCTCATAGTCTACGACTCGGGTAAGTAGTGGCAAATCAATACATCTACTACTCGATTCTGGCATCACGCTTAGTGCTTGCCAAGAACACCCAGAAAGAATGTAGGCCCTTCAATTTGTTCTGACTGTTCAAGGATTCCTATGCCTCATGAACCGTAAATAAAGAACTCGCTCAACAGCAGGTAGTGACTCTAGTGATTAAGAGCTCACATGATTGCATAGAATTCTTTGTCATATATCAGATACTTCTTGTTGGACTCATTCTACTCCTCACTAAAGAATGTTATGGGGTGGCCTCCCTGGTTCAGTACTGCTCCAATCCCCGTATTAGATGCGTCACACTCCACCTTGAACAACTGATTGAAGTCTGCCAATGGAAGTTCTTTTTCAGTGTATCGGAACTGAACTGAGTTGCATCTATCCATTGGAAGTTCTTTTTCAAAAGTTTTGTCAAGGGAATTGTGATAGTGTTGAAGTTCCTGATGAATCGCCTATAGAATGATAACAGCCCGAAAATCTATCTCAACTTAGTAAAGGACTGTGGGGCCATCCAAGGGACGATGACCTCGAACTTTGTGGGATCCATTTGAATATCTATACTAGACACAATATAGCCAAAAAACATAAATATGTTGTCAGAAAGTGGCAATTTATTAGGTAAGCATAAAATTTCTCTAATTGAAAAAACCTCGAAGACAATCCACAGGTTCTGAAAGTGCTCCTCATATCTGTTGTATACTAGAATATCATCGAAGTACAACACTATGGACTTCCTGATATGAGCCCAAAATACTTGATTCATCAATCTCATGAATGGGTTGGGCACAATAAATAATCTGCAGAGCAAGACCGTCCACTCGTATAATCCATCAAGATTCTTGAAAGCGATCTTCCACTTGTCTCCTAATCTCATTTGAATCTGGTGATAACCACTATGTAAGTCGATCTTGAAAAAGACAATAGCTCAATGCAACCAATCCAAGAGGACATTCGGGTTAGATATGGGGAACTGGTATTTAATAGAGATCTTAGTGATGGCTAGACTATCAATACACATTCTTCACGATCCATCCTTCTTGGATACAATCAAGGCAGGACATCACACGATCTGGTACTCTCTGACTAAACCTCTTGCAACAAGATCGTGTACCTATCAATGTAATTCCTTGTACTATGTAGGTCCCAATCTTTGGGCAGGCCGATTTGACAACACTAATCCGAGGATGAGGTCTATGGCATGTTGAGGTCACTCAATAGGGGCAGTCCCTTTGGAAGGTTGTCGGTCATCATGTTCTGAAAGTCACATAGTCGTGATTGTATGGGAATCAGTATCTCAACCTCCTCCTAAGTTCCTTCTGACAGAACCAAAGCCATCGACATTGGAGCCTCTCATAATTGTGATGCCCGCACTCATGTCTTTGACAAGCAAAAGAACAATGAGACTTCATTCCTTCTTGAATGAATAAATGTTCTTGAATCCTTTATATTAGATCTTGCAGTCGAACTGTCATTACTTCCCCAACAAAATATGAAAAACATCCATAAGTATCACATCACACCACATATGCTCCTGTAATTGATCTCTAATGGAAAACTCAAACAAGCATTGTTGATCCACCCATCTCATTTTCCCTTTTCAACCAGGTAATGGAGAAGTAGTGAGAATGCTTTTGTGTAGTCAATCCAATTTCTTTACCAGCATAGTGGATACTACATTTTCACAACTCCCACTGTCAATAATCAAATTGCATACCTTTTCTTTTACAGTACACTTGGTATAGAAAATACTATGCCTTAGCCACGAATGATCCCTCTCCAGCTCATTTTGTAGAACCCTCCTTATGACTAGCATTCCTCCCTATTTCCTTGGAGTTGGAGTTCCTCCTCCGAATCCTCAGCTTCCTCTGAATCCTCAGCTTCCTCCGAATCCTTCCTCGACGATGCCCTACTTCGTGAATAACACAACTAGGCTTGTCCACAGTCATGGAACCTAAAACATCTCATGTCAAGATCTCGAATCCTCAGCTTCCTCCTCATCCTTCCTCGACGATGCCCTACTTTGTGAATAACACAACTAGGCTTGTCCGCAGTCATGGAACCTAAAACATCTCATGTCAAGATCTATACTTGGAGAATTACTCTTTTTGGGCTTCTTTCCACTCAGATCTGTCTTGTCATTTCCTTTTCTGATCTTCCTAACTCTTCCAGGTGTGGTGCCTTTGCTGGTAACTGCAG
Source organism: Phalaenopsis equestris (assembly GCF_001263595.1). Lineage (NCBI taxonomy): Eukaryota > Viridiplantae > Streptophyta > Magnoliopsida > Asparagales > Orchidaceae > Phalaenopsis > Phalaenopsis equestris. The sequence continues at coordinate 84,871 of NW_018164776.1, read as the reverse complement.
CTTGTTTGAAGAAGGGTGGTTGTCTGCTTTGTTTCTATTGTCTCTCCAGCTTCAAGGCTAAGGTTTGAACATCTCACATTGACCAATAGGGTTGTTGTTGCAAAACGTTAGTAATAGTTGGGATGTCAGGCTACAGTATGTTCCTCTAGCTTGACCAAATCATATTTCATCTGCAATTGGTCAAAATATATTGTGAACTCATATATCGTGAACTCCACTGATAGGTCTATCTGTTTAAGGTGGTGTAGCCTTAGAAACATATCCTGACGGTATTGAGGTGGTGTGTGTTTTATCTGCATCTTCCTCAACTTCTCCCATCTAGTAATCTTGTTACCACAAGACGCTTTTTTCAATTTGTGGTGTCAAGCTTCACCCGCTTATCTTCAGGCACTTCTTTGTATTTGAAGATTCTCTCAATCGACTACAATCATTCGATAAAATTATCTGGAAGCCATACATCTATCGAACTCTCAAAAGTTTGTACAAGCTTCAAAAACTATAATGCTAAAGTTGTACAAGCCACACATAGCAACTTGTTTTGATGCTTCTTATCCTTTCCTATAAGTTAATAATGTAGAGTGAGCAACAACGAGCTAAGCACAAAAATCAATGCTAAACTAAGATTTTATACATGAAAACGAAATAATGTGCATGCTCGTATGTAACTGTGCATGTCCATACACAAGTCATTACATGGCTACTCGTTCCAATGCTTCTTATCTCTTCCTATAAGTCAACAACGTAGAGTGAGCAACAATAAGCATAGCGAAATAATCAAGGCTAAACTAATATTTTATATATGAAAGCGAAATAATGTACAAGGTCGTATGTAACTGTACATGTCCATACACAAGTCATAACATAATAGAATGTAGAAGAAAGCAGGTAATGAAAAAACCATAACGGTTGCATAAAACATCTATTTCAATCATTAAAGTGTGATCATAAGCATCTCCATAAGTTGCATAAAACATTTATTTCAACGATTGAAGTGTGATCATAAGCATCTCCATAAGAGTTGGCAATCTAATCATAATAATATCACTTGTAATTCTATATGCATCAACTATTCTATGTCATCTTATATCTTTGAATCGTCACCCGACCAGAAAACTACATTAGCTATTGATAAAAATTGGGCCCCCCAACATAGCATTTATCAAAAGCCCCTCTAGTACAGTTCTCTACATTTCGTCATCATTTGATCCCAACGCTTCCCGGATTTTTATCGCTGTTTGAATACAATGAGTCAGTAATCCCACCGATCCTTATCATTCATACTTGCAAATATTAATATAATAGTTTGCCTATAAAATCACTTGTAATATTTCTTAAAGCATAATTCAAATAACAAACATTAATTAGACAGTTTATATATTATAATAAATGAATACCTGTAATCAATATTTCATAAACATATTTATCAAATTCTTAACATTGTAAAATCACATATATCATAAGGGGCAATAAATTTAAATTCACACTGTCATTGCAGGTATTCATCTGTAATATGTGAGAAATTTTAAATGCAACAATTTTAAATATAAAATGGCATGGAGATCCAAATTTATTCTTTTAAATAGCACAAAATTATTTCACCTAACTTGACGGAGCAACCCTACGACGAATTTCCTCAAGCTCGCCTTCACGTGCAAATAACCTAAAAGACATCAACATCTTAGAATTTCATAAAATCTTGGCTTATCTTATGGTTTAACCCAAAACACAACTCATTTATGAATTCTTACCTCAAGTCTTCTCGGTATAAATAGCCCTTCTTTGATTCGGTCTATTCTTCTTCCCTCTTTTTCCTATTCCTTTAATCCTTGCTTTTCATTGTTTGTTTCATATTAATAGCCCTTACAGAAGCCTTCAAACCAATATACTCACTTCTGACACAATTTCTTCTCCTTTGCAACTACTAGAAATGAAAAGTGTACCGATTCATCGCAAAGGTCAAAATGTAAGTGTAAGGGATGAAAAAAATGTGTGGAAAAACGTGAAAGAGGGTTTCTTACGCACCTCGCAGCCTTAAAATGCCACTTGTAGCGCTATGTGGGCCGCGTTTCTGCTCTGTTCGCGACTTGTGCTACAAGGATTGATCACGATAGCTCACATGATCCAACAGGCGAGCGAAACCTAATAAAGAGAGAGGGAGTGAATGCAACAATTTAACGTAACCCTACAAAAAAATCCTAGTTGTTTGATCCAATTTAAATGTTACATACCGAGAAAAGTAGGAGCAATTTTAATAAAAAATTGATAGGTATTGTTGTAGAAAAACTCGATCAGCAGAACATGATCTTCCCAACTACCTCTAAACTCGAGAACCTAAAGCCTCAACAGGTTTCCCAATAACTAAATTTTCCTTTCTAATTGACTGTCGGTATGTTGTGCTAAAGTGCAAATATTACTCAAACCTTTTTGAATGTCTTTCTAGAACCTCGACATGAATCTTTCATTTCTGTCAAAAATAATAACTTTTAGAATATCATACAATCTGATAATATTTTTGACATATAATTTGGCCAGTTTTTTAACTGAATTTGTCTAGCTGATGAACAAGAAATGAATTGACTTTGTTAGCCTGTCAATAATGACCCATATATTAATGTAACCCTATCTGGATCGAGAAAATCCTATAATAAAATCTATAGCAATTTATTCTCATTTTCATTCAGGTATTGACAATAGGTATAGCAATCCACTGGGTCTCTTTGATGCATAGCCTTTACAATCTGACAAGCATGGCATTTAGACACATGCTTAGCAACCTCTTTCTTCATACCTGGCCACCATAATATGATTTTCAAATTTTTGTACATTTTAGTGCTACCTAGATGAATTGTGTATCTTGAATGATGAGTTTCATGTATAATTTTCTCTTAAATCGCAATCAACAGATACTCAAGTTGTAACTTATTTCAGATTACACAATCAACTATCATATCCGACATCTTTTCTGATTGAGGTTGTCTCAAAAGTTCTGGATATTCATTATTAACTTTATGAGCTGCCTTGATTTTATTTATCAAAGGGTTACACTGTCAAGTGTTGTAAACACCCCATATCACCTGATCTTCTGACTTCCAACAGCAAGTCATCAATTTCTTCGATCAATTCAGCTCTCGAGTAATAATCCAACCTACACAAACAGTGGATTTACGATTCAAAGCATTGACAATTACATTTTATTGGCCAAAATAATACTGTATATGCAGATCATAATCTTTGATCAGCAATAGTCATCTTCCATACCTCAAGTTCAACTCTTTTTGTGTGAAAATGCACTTCAAACTCTAAGGATCGGTGAAAACTTCACACCAAGTAATATCACCAAATACTGAGAGCAAACACTACTGCAACTAACTTCAGTCATGCGTCGAGTAATTTCTCTCATGTGACTTCAATTGTCTAGATGCATAAGCAATTATCTTATTAATTTGCATTAGAACACATCCCATGCCTCGCAACGATGCATTATTGTAAATCTGGAACCCTTCTTTACCTGACGAAATAGCTAACACTAGCGCAGTGGTCAAATGTTTCTCTCTTGAAAATTATGTTCACATTCTATAGTCCAATTAAATTGGATATTTTTCCTCAACAACTTTAAAAACAACATAGCTATCTCTGAAAATTCTTTAATGAATCTCTTATAATATCAGACCAATCTGAGAAAATTGCATACCTCCATAACATTCTTTAGAGTAAGTTATTCTAAAATTGCTTTCACCTTCTGAAGATTCATTGAGATTCCTTGTACACTGATAATATGCCATAAGAATGCAATACTCAGCAGCCAAAATTCACAATTTAACATCTTTGCATATAACTGAATATGTCTCAATAATTCTAATAATATACTCAGATGTTTGGCATGATCATCATCAGTTCTTGAATATATTAGAATATCATCAATAAATATAATGATAAACTGGTCTACATAAAGCTTGAAGATTTGATTCAAGAAGTCCATAAATACAAAAAGAGCATTAATTAAGTCAAAAGGCATAACTAAAAATTCATAATGACCATACTCAATCCCAAAAGCTGTCTTAGGGTGCGTTTAGGGCAGCTTTTTGTGGCGCTTGGCATTTTCAAAACCCCCAACGACAGTTTGGTTCTCATGTTGGATCGACGTCCCAAAAACACGCATACAATCGCTCTGCCTTTTAGATAGTGGACGGATTAGGTTATACCTCTTACAGCTTATAGTTTCGCACGGGTCTTCTTCCATATAAGCAAATGGCGGGATCCTTTTATACTTGTTTTTCTGGATTTTTCTCTTTTATTCTAGGAAATTTGTTTCGGTGATTCTTAGTTTTGGTTCTTGGAGAAAGGTCTTCAAGTTTGTTGGATCATATTGATGAATTTCTTTCAAACATCGCATGGCATGCATGAGTACATGGTGGAAAAGCTCTTTCCTTTTACAAAACTTGCATGAGTACATGGAATTTTACTTTTCTAATGGATTTTCCTAGAACCCTAGTGTGTGCAATAGAAATCTTGGTGTAGTCATGGTTAACGTGCTTAGAATGCTAAAATATCATGGGTAATTAGCATCAAAAGATATTTTTTATTGGATCAAAGAAGAATGTGGTTGATTGTATTGGGTTCTAAGTGAAAGATTGTATTACATAGCCTATTTGTATTAACAAAAATGATGGGTTTATGATATTACACCTCCAATCATGATCCATCTTCAAGAAGCCACAAAACTCCACCATGTGGACAAAAAACTCCACCATGTCGATAAAAGGGGAATGATTGATTGTCTCATCATGTACATGTATTCTAAATTCAAAAATTATGATAAACTCGTATTTTCTACACATGGAGCACCCATATAATGTGAAGCATGACAACATAGCACATAGAATTCCTTTCAAATAAAATTATGTATTGAAAACCCTTTGAGATTTGCTTTGAACAATTATTTAAGTAAAGCTTCAAAGAGTATTTTTGAGTGATCGTCATCAATAACATGTAAGCATCATCTTCATTGCCTCTATGAGAAAGCTATCAGAAATTGCGCCTTTAAAATGATGATATTTTTGATGTCATAGAAAAAATTTGGATGGCATAAATGTATAAAGTATAGTTTAGGCGTTATATATTTTAGCCATTAACAAGTTTTGTACTCATTTCTACTGGCTTCTTTTATGTGTTAAGGTGAAATCATTACATTAGTCGGAGTTTTGATGTGGTTTGTAAATTTTTAAATCAATATGGGCTACTAATATTATCCAATAAAATGATGGATTCAATAAAATTCATTGTTTCAAAAGATATTTTTGACTTCAAGTAACCAAATGAGCCTCTTAAGTTTATTTATTCATCTTCATTGTCAACTGAGCTTGAGTGAAATTTTTTTTCACGGTAAGCTATTGATGATATTGAATGAACCTCTATTTAACACCCAGATATTGAAGGCCAATTTTTTGGAATGTCATGGAAAGGAATCTTGTGATTTCTTTATTTACTAATTTTCTGCATCGGTTAGTATGAACTGAAAGGTTAAGTAATAATTGTATCATGGGTTGACATAGGTGTTCTGTGTAAATCCTTGGGCTCTCCCTTGGGTGAATTATTTTTTGGCATACCTATTACAATTTAGTAACTTTTTTTTTTTTTTTTGCATCAAATGGTTTGGCAAATAATTATGGCTAAGTCATTACATTTTCACTCAAGATGACTAATTCTACTCTTTTCTTCCTTCTTCCCTTATCTTTTTACTCCAATTTCTAGCTCGCCTGCAAATAAAAGCTTTGGCGTGCCTATTGGAATTCGTTCTCTTTTTACTCCAATGATTGCATGATGGAAAGGCTGGTTGTTGGTAATTTGGGAAAGTTTGAGTTGTTGAAGCTTATTTTTCAAATACAAAAGCTAGCTCAATGCAAATGAACATGATGTTATTTTCACTGATGTGAGGTCCATCAATTTTTTTGTTATCATGGGGACCTTCTGATTGTATTTGCGAGTTGTGCTTATAAATATTTTTGGGTGGAAAAGAACTCTGGTTGAAATAGAAGCTTCACCTCTTATTGAACTTCTAACCAAATTTTGGGCTACTTCTGCTATTTTTAACTTCCTGGTTTGTATTATGAATCTTCTCAACTTTAATGATAGATGGGAACATTTTTCTTTTGGATTTTTTTTGGATTGTACTATACTTTGAAGAATGTTTTATGGATGGAGGAGATCTCCCTGATAACGATTTTAGTTGTTTCTTTTTTTCATTTTTGTTTGATGATGGAGCCTCTCCTTGTTATCCTCTCTTTTCTGATTATTGATATTTCATATGAATTTTTATGTTCAAATTCTATAATGATCTAACATGTTAAGTTATTTTGTTTAACTATCGTATTCTTCAATTAATCCCTACA
>NW_018164776.1:54936-78471 GCF_001263595.1 Phalaenopsis equestris | reverse complement strand
ATTAATCCCTCCACGACTAAGATGAAAGAAAAGGTTCTGTCAACAATATGGGATAAGAAAGTAATAAAAAAAAATTTTTGGATTGTTCCATAGTTTGAAGAATGTTTTATGGATGGAGATCTCCCTGATAACGATTTCAGTTGTTTCTTTTTTCATTTTTGTTTAATGATGGAGCCTCTCCTTATTATCCTCTCTTTTATGATTATTGATATTTAATACGGATTTTTACGTTCTAATTCTATAATGGTCTAACATGTTAAGTTATTTTATTTAACTGTCGTATTCTTCAGTTAATTCCCACATGGCCAAGATGAAAGAAACGGTTTTGTAACAATGTGGGATAAGAAAGTAACAAAAATTTTTGCGATCTTTGCATTAAAGAGATTTAGGTTGGAAATAGACCTACCACATTCTTTAATAAGGAAAGTTGGCAAAATATTTTGAAGAGGTTCAAGAAATTGACTGGAGGAGACTATGACATGCTAAAATTCAAGAACAAGTGGAATTAATTGAAGGAATAAAAGTTATGGAATGAGCTTAAGCGGGGATCCACTAGGTTGGGTTAAGATTCCGTTAAGCGTACCATTGCTACTTCAGAGGATTGGTGGGCTGAGAATTTGAAGGTCAAAATAGTGAACTAATATGTATTTTTGCTCATTATCATTTTCGTTTAGTTTTAACTAATATAAACCTCTCACCCCCCTTCCCAACGTTGTAGGCAGTACCAGTTGCAAAAAAATTTAAGGTGTGCAAAATTAACCCAAACTCGGAAGATAAATTAGACGTAATGATTAAGGAGGTTGTCGCGACGGGTCAGCATGCGTTCAAACCAAGTGAGCAGGGGTTTGCAGGTATCTCAGGTAACTTACCACTCGAGCGGCCTATCAAAAACTCAAGAGAGCTGGAGTCCATGTGCTAATCAAATATGCTCAGGCTGGGGAAAAGGAGGAAAGAAAAAGATGCTTTCAAATTTTAGGTTGGGCAGTCTATACCAGAAGATGTGATGGATTCGCATGAATTTGACACCCAGGATGACGAAGGTGCAGCAGAGATGGCTGCTTATGCGGCTGCTGATTGACCCCATCTTTATTTTGTAGACTATATGTTGTCTTGTTACGTCTTTTGTTCCATTACAACTTTCGATTTTATGATATTAACATATGTTTCAGGGGTTTTTATGTTATCTTTTTCTTTTCTGTGAGGTCAATGATGAAATACGACTTTATGGATTCTTCTGGATGGTCAGTTCATCGCTTTAGTGTTGCGTGTAAAATCTTAATAAAGGCAACCGAGATCCTCTCCTATATTTGGTGTTTCGATTTATGAGGATCCACATGGATGACCTTTTTTGGTGATATGCACATGTGACACAGGACGTAGGTAACCAGTTGATGTTGCATGTGAAATCCTAACAAAGGCAATCGAAGTCCTTCTTATCGGTGCATCGACATATGAGAATCTACTAGATGGTCTTTTTTGGGTGATAAGCACATGTGGCACTGGGCGTTGGCCCCATGTAGCTTAAAGACAACCAAAAACTCATTTTTTTACAAGGTTTACTGTCTGCGTATTATGACAGACTCGTTGGTCGGTTTGGTTACTTCTCTGAGGCCTCACCTGTTGTTTTTTTTTTATTTATGTTCGGTATATTTTGGATTTGAAACTTTCATGTGATTGCTTTTTTCTTTATTTTATGTTTGAGTTTTTATGATTTTTATTCATGGGCTTGTCAGATACATGACAGTTTAGACCTTACAGGTTCTTTGAGTACTCACGTCTGCTACTTTTTTTAAATCAGATTTTTGTTTCTTTATTCAATACGATTTCTTATTTTCAAATTCCATGTTTTTTTTGTTTATTTCATCTAATTTTATGACTGACGTGTTTTCTCTTGAACAATTAGTGGAATATAAGCTCCAGGTTTTTGGGGAACCCTAGGCGAGTGCTATTCCACTGCGACATGCGTTCTTTTTCGTTCACGTCACACCAACCACACCTACGGAAGGCAGTTTTACATGTGTTCGCAATGGGTAGACGGACAAGATGACTGTAAGTTCTTCAGGTGGGTAGAGAGTCCGGTCGATTCAACGGTATCCCAACCAGACAATGTTGTTTGGGGTTCGACGATATAACAAATGGAGAATGTTGCTCCGGGTTCGACGGTATCCCAACCGGACAACGTTGCTCGTGACATGCTTCTTTTACATTTTAAAATGAATATTATCATATTTTTAATTGTAATTTTAATATGTTATTTCTTTTTTATTAAATTTCTTGATACACACTCTTAAGTGAAGTGTATATCATTTTTTTGTACTGTTATGAAGAAGTTTTTTTTGTTCTCAATTGTCAAATCTATAGTAGTGCAGAGAGAAAAAGGAGGATCTTCATATGCTTTTATTAATTTAGAAAAAACTTACAATAAAGTTCCAAAAGATATTTTGTGGAGTGTTCTAGAGAAGAAAGGTGTTGATATGACTTATATTCAACTTATATATTCAAGTCGTTAAAGATATGTATACTAGAGTTGTTACTTGTATTCGAACAGAAGGGGATTGACCAAATATTTTTGTATTCAGCTGGATTACATCAAAAATCGTCTTTAAGCACATATTTTTTTTGCTTTAGTTATGGATGCTCTTAATGGACATTTCTAGGAGGATGTACCTAGGTGTAAGCTTTTCGCTGATGATATCCTTCTTGTGGATAAGGCCAGAGAAAGGGCGCAACAAATACTTGAATTATGGAGGTCTACCTTGGAGTATAAAGGTCTTCGTTTGAAGTAAAACTGAATACATGGAATGTATTTTTAATAGTAATAGCTCTAGTGATAAAGTTGTAGTATGAGTGATTAAATTATTAAAAAATGTGAAAGTTTTAGATATCTCGGGTCTATTGTTCAAAGTGATGGTGATATAGATGGGGATGTTATTAGTAGAATTCAAAATTGGTTGAAGTGGAAGAATGTTTCAGGTCTATTGTATGATAGAAAAGTACCCATTAAACTGAAAGGAAAATTTTATAAGATGGTGGTGAAACCTACAATGCTCTATGGAGCAGAATGTTGTCCTTTAAAAAAGAAGCATAAAACTAAGTTAAGTGTTTCCGAGATGAGAATGTTTAGGTTGATGAGTTGCTTTACACGTAGAGACAAATTGCAAAATGAATATATCTGTGATAAGGTTGGTGTAGCTATAGTGGTGGACAAAACTAGAGAGATGACTTAGATGGTTTGGTCGTTTTAAACAACGACCATCTAATGATCTTGTTATTAGTAGAATTCAAAATTGGTTGAAGTGGAAGAATGTTTCAGATCTATTGTATGATAGAAAAGTACCCCTTAAACCGAAAGGAAAATTTTATAAGATGGTGGTGAAACCTACAATGCTCTATGGAGCAGAATGTTGTCCTTTAAAAAAGAAGCATAAAACTAAGTTAAGTGTTTCCGAGATGAGAATGTTTAGGTTGATGAGTTGCTTTACACGTAGAGACAAATTGCAAAATGAATATATCCGTGATAAGGTTGGTGTAGCTCCAGTGGTGGACAAAACTAGAGAGAGATGTCTTAGATGATTTGGTCACATTAAACAACGACCATCTAATGATCTAGTTAGGAGAATAGATGTTTTAGATTCGACTTATGTTAAGAAAGGCAGAGGTAGACCTAGAAAGCTTGGGTATATTGTATAAATATTATCTTAATTTATTATGATTAAATGAAAATATGACACTCAATAGAACGCAATGGAGAAAAAAGATTCATGTGGCCGACCCCACTTAGTGGGATATTAGTGGGATAAAGGTGGGATAAAGGATTGTTCTTGTTGTTGATTGTCATCTTGTTCGACTCTTTACAATCAATGCATAGTTGTATAGATCTGTTTTTCTTGCTAACAAACAATAATAGAGCACTCCAATGTGAACTGTTTGGCCTTATAAAACCCTTATCTATCAATTCCTACAATTAATATGTCACTTCTTGCAATTCTTTTGGAGTCAACCTATAAGTAAACTAGAAAATTACAGACATCCTTGGTTGAACATCAATGCCAAACTCAAATTCTTGTTCTGGTTGTAGCCCTATAATTCATCAAGAAAAAAATTAGGTAATTATGCAACTGGAATGTTTTTCAATTCTTGCATATTTTTATTCAGCACTTCTAATTTGGCTATAAATACTATTTCACCACTTCGCAAGTACTTTCCTTACAATGCACTAATCAGAGAAGATTGTGCTTATCGATCACATATGATATATAATGAATTTTCATCAGGCAAATTGAGTTTCTCGCATTTTCCAGCATTCAATTGTAGCAAAATACTTTACCAACCAATCCATCCCCAATATGACTTCGAAAGTATGAATTGATAAGATAATTACCTCTGCTTGTTGCTTCTTATCATGAATGTTAATATAAACTACACATTGTCTATTTACATAAAAACCACTTCCGTAAAGGCATAACACACAAAACAAGAGCAAAGTGCATAATATCAACATATAAACTAACAGTAAATTCATCAAAAATGAAAGAATGAGATGCACTTGAATCGAATAGAATAGTTATTCTAATCTTATTAGAAGTGTACCTGTAAAAATTTTTTTAGATTCTTTTACTTCTTGAAGAGTAATTACAAAAACTCTAGCTTTTATTGATTGCTCAGTTCTACGCTCTGATGTTTCACCTTTTGCTTGCATTGAAGGTTTTCCCAAAAACTTAGTTTTCCTAGTTTGACTGCCTTCCAAAAAATTTCCTTGGTCATCATTATCCTTGAATTGTCAGCAATTTGTTATCACTTTTCCTGTCTGTAATATCAACATATAAACTAATAGTAAACTCATCAAAAATGAAATAATGTGATGCACTTGAATCGAATAGAATAGTCATTCTGATCTTATTAGAAGTGTACCTATAATAATTTTTTTAGATTCTTTAACTTCTTGAAGAGTAATTACAAAAACTCTAGCTTTTCATTTCCTATGGACAGTTCATCTGAAGATGCCCTGGCTGTCTACATTTTTAGCACCTTTCGGAGAACATCAAACGCTGCCACCACCTCTTTACCTCGCCTTCTAGCATCAAGATGGCTAGCACTATTCTCCTATTTTCAGACAAATCATGCATCCAGAATCTTTCTGATCTTCAACAACCAATCTTCAGCAATTGTAGAGTCGCTGGCACCCTTGAATGCAGGTGGCTTAAATGTCTGAAAGATTTTCAAGTGCAGATCAACTTATGTCCCATGATCATATTTGGGCCCTGCACTAAAGGATGATCTTTAAATATTAGCCATTTTGTCAACCACTTATGATATTAACTCAACAACGCCCTGCAGCTTAGTGGCTCCAATTTCTTCCTCAGCTCTGTTTTGACTATCATTTATGTCTAAAACATTTTCAGCTGTGCTTCTTATTCTACAATTGACCTAAAAGATTGGCCATCCGTACTTTCTAATTCCCTTTAAGGCATATTCATTTGTATTGGCAAAAATTTATTATTTAAATGTAATTTATCATTAAATAATTAAATCGTGCATATTTGATATCTTAAGTCATTTGGGTCACCCTCCCCAAATTCATTAATCTATAGTTCTGCATAAATCAATTCATATCTTATATCATTATTCCTACTTCTAAAACCAAAACATTTTCGTTATTCTTTCATCCAATAATCATGCTCTCATATCACTTTCTGTCCCACCCGAGGTGCGACAAACAAAATTTTCATCATTACTCGTCTTAACTTGTAGAATTAAGACTAAATGGATAGCAAACTAATTTAACTAAATCGCTGCAAATATACTTTATACAGTTCATATCATAATTCATTCATATTTACATATATTCAGAAGCGTGGAAATTATATCATCAATATATATATACAGAATTGTTAAATCCAAGATAATAAAATACGTAGCTAAAAGTTTGTACAAGCTCTAAAAAATATAATGCAAAAGTTATACAAGTCACACCTGACTACTCGCTCTGATGCTCATTATCCCTTCCTATAAACGAATAATGTAGAGAGAGCAACAACAAGCTCATTTAAATAATCAAGGCTGAATTAAGATTTTATACATGAAAAAGAAATGTGTAAGCTCGTATGCAATTGTACATGTCCACACACACATCATAACATGCTAGAATCGTATAAAACGTATAAGGGGAAATAAGTAGTCAAAGAAATCATGACTATCGTATAGAACATGTATTTCATGTTTATAGGAGTTAACAATCTAATCATAAGAATGTCACTTGTAATTATATAGACCTCAATTATTACCATATCATATCATATCATTTGATCGTCACCCAGCACGAATATTACATTGACTATTGATAAAAGTTGGGTCCTCCCAACATAGCAGTTATCAATAGTCATGATACCAACAATTCCCTACATTCCATCATCGTCTTATCCCAACAAATCTCGAAGAATACTCGAAGTCGGGAATCCGGTCGATCTCTATTATATGTACTTTTAAGTATTCATGTAATAGCATACTCGGAGTCGAGAATCCTGTCGATCTCTATTACATGTACTTTTAAGTATTCATGTAACAGCTTACCTATAACGTCAATTGTGACATTTCTTAAAAAATAATTCCTGTGACAAGCATTCATCAAACAATTTCATATATCATATGCATGAATCATAAAAAATGAAAAACATGTAATCAATGATTTCACAAGCGTATTCATCAAATTCATATCATAATAAATCACATGTATCGTAAGGGATAATCAATTTGAATTCATACAGTCAATACAGGTCTTCATCCATAATATGTAGAAAATTCCAAACGCAATGGTTTCAAACATCGAATCAAATGAAAATTTACAAAGATTTATTCTTCTTAAGTTAGTACAAAATTATTTCACCCAAATTGACAAGGCAATCATACGAAGAGTTTCCTCAAGCTTGCCTTGAGTTCTCCATTTCGTGAAAAAACCTGAAATTCGACAATATCTTAGGATTTCATGAAATCATGGCTTATCTTGTGATTTAAACCAAAAGATAACTCATTTATGAATTCTTATCTCAAAAGGACTTTTCAACATAAATAGCCCTTTTACGATCCAGTCTAGTATTCTTACCTCTTCTTCCTATTCATTTAATCCTCAATTTTCATCGTGGGGTTTGTGCTCATAACCCTTACGGAAGGACATAAACCAATTTCATCCCTCTGACAAAAGTTTGCCTCTACTACAAATATCGAAAATGGAAAAGTGCACTGATTCGTGACATATTTCAAAATAAAAGTGTGGGGAAGGAAGAAAATGTCTGAAATGAAATAGCATGAAAAAAAGTTTCCTAGTAACAATTTCGTCCCGCAGTGCTAAAATACAGCCTGTGGCATGTCGGTCAACTTTTTTTTAATTTTTTTATTTTTTAAAATTGAAAATAATTTTGAAATTTAATTTTAATATAAGAGGTATATAGTTAGGGTTTTTAAAGTAGGGTATTTTAATTTTTGAAAAATGAGACCAAATAAATCTCATTAGTCTAATGGTTTGCATAATTATGTCCAATACCGCGAATATTGCACTTTTTCGAAAGATAAGTGTATATCTCGGTGATGGACTCAATCCTGTAAACAAAAAAATTTATAACATCTGTTTGGGACATCTGTTTGGTCTACGAACCTTTTATGTGTGACCGACAAGAACATCTGTTTGGCCTACGAACCTTTTATGTGTGACCGACAAGTTTCCCTACCTAATATAGAGATTAAGTAGGATTTATTTTATATGGGTTCCAAATTCCTTATAAAGACAAACCCCTATAGTTAATTACATCTCAAATGAAAAAGGTCACTTGAGAAAACTTTCGATAATGATCAGAGGTACTATCCTTCAAATATTCAAAGTTTAGGTTTTCACAGTAGGACGTGAAAAAACACGTGGGAGTATCTCAAGTAAGAACAGTTATCTTCAGAAGTCCAAATGAAGGAAAATGTAGGGACATCACAGACCCTGAGAACTCTCAGTGACTTTCCAAACTATCTTACTGTGTGATTGCATTTTGGAGATGATGTTATTCAATTGTTCAATCCTGCCAATTTTATTATTTGGGACTTATATTTGCATAATACCCGATTATGCAAATAGTTTGCAAAGAGATGAGGTTTTACGTCATAACGAACAACAATCTCAGAACCTAAAGTGAATTAGGAATTACGCTGCACAACATGGTTGCACAGATGCCTAAAGAGGGTGTGAGGATTTAAGTCGCGCTGTGCGAGTTACTTCGAAGTCCTATGGGTTGCTATTACTAAACTAAAGAGAGAGGTTGTTGAAGAAGATTCTCTTGCTGCTCGGTCCAAATTCCTCGCTATGCTGCCCACGAATTTAGCTTTGAACCTCCTGCTGTAGCAATGACTCTAGGGTTTAAGTGTTTGAGATTGGTGGTTTATGTTTCACAGTTTTGGTATCAAAGTTTGGTTTTGTTTTGTTTTGCTTTTAGTTTCAATTTCAGTTCTGGTTTTGCATGCAGAATAAGCAAATTGCAAGTAAATAAAAAGTACTTGAAAAGTAATATGCAGTAAAGAACAATGTTGTAAATAAACTGTAAAAGCGTACCTGGGCATCTGCTACTATTGTGTGATTAGCATTGCAAGCATAGTATGATTTTCAGCTAATTTAAATAAACTTGCAAGAAAAATAAGAAAGCGAGAAAACCTAGCATGAAAGTTAGAAAAACGAGTCGTAGAAATCACAAGCAAAACTCTTAGTCAAGTATGGAAGAACGGAACTGATTGTAAGACATCAATAAAGGTGGGGGCTCAAAGCTAGACTGTGTGTATCCCAACCTTAGATAAGAGCTACCGACTTGATAATCTTAGCATTGCAAGCATAGTATGATTTTCAGCTAATTTAAATAAACTTGCAAGAAAAATAAGAAAGCGAGAAAACCTAGCATGAAAGTTAGAAAAACGA
This sequence comes from Phalaenopsis equestris, assembly GCF_001263595.1. Lineage (NCBI taxonomy): Eukaryota > Viridiplantae > Streptophyta > Magnoliopsida > Asparagales > Orchidaceae > Phalaenopsis > Phalaenopsis equestris. The sequence goes on along the minus strand of NW_018164776.1, from coordinate 69,530 downwards.
GTCGTAAAAATCACAAGCAAAACTCTTAGTCAAGTATGGAAGAACGGAACTGATTGTAAGACATCAATAAAGGTGGGGGCTCAAAGCTAGACTGTGTGTATCCTAACCTTAGATAAGAGCTACCAACTTGATAATCTACGGAAAGCAGTCATAACATTGATCCAAGTAATTAACCGTAGACCTTTATGAACATTTTATCTTATTTTTTATTTATTTTCATGCTTGTAGAATTTAATTTGGCAAAAAAAATGTAATTACTTTTATTGCAGAGAGAACTTCAGTTTAAAAATATATTTTTTAAAAGTAGTGTAATCCATAGGTTAATTATCCTAATCGAATGAGGAATACTAACAACCTAAGAGTATCAAGGACGACAATCACACTGAGAGTTGGCAAATAGTATCATCGGTCCTTATCCACTCCCCTTATGGAAGGTCCTCAAGGTAGGAGATATTACTTTAATTGCCCCTCGTATTTAACACACATAACCATTATCGTCATCGCCCTAGCCACCTAGACCTTAGACTTATACAAGCCTGATGATTCATATGTGACTTTAAAAAATGTCTTCAATTATCGAAAGGATTTGAGTGTAATGTTCAAACTCAAATCTAGGTGCACTGAGTTTCACTATATGTTAAGTCATGGCGAAAATTTCACTGTTTGACTTAATTAAGGAAGCATGAACTACGTCTCGGTGCATCCTCATGTCTAATGTCTTAATCAGTTTGTGACTTAGGGTCAAGTTTCTGGTTTCATTATTCATTCGAAAATTAGATAGATGAAGGCTCACCTAGTATGTGCTCCTCAAATCTAGAAGGTCTGCACTGAAAAATAGTTAGATGAACTCTCACCTAGGGTGTACTCCCGAAATCTAAGAAGCCTACACTGAAAATTAGGTTGATGAACTCTCACCTAGGTTGTGCTCGTAAAATCTAAGTAGGTAAATGAACTCTCACCTCGAGTGTGCTCCTAAAACCTAAGAAGCCTACATTTTAACTTATGTTTAAAGTGATTTAAGGTGTTCTACCATCAAGTAAGTGTTTTCTGATTAATCCTCAAATATTTCTAAGTGTCTTCCAAAAAATTAATCAGAAGCTCTCATTTTTCAACTTAACCATTGTATTTTTAAAGCCTCAAACGACTTCAAATAGCAATATGCAACCTTACACAACAATTTTAAAGCTTCGAATGACTCCAAACAGCAATATGCAACACTACAAAACAGTTTTAAGGCCGCAAACAACTCCAAACAGTAATCTTCATCACTACACATCAATTTTAAAGCCTCGAATGACTCCAAACAACAATATGCAACCTTCCAAAACAATTTTAAACCCTCGAGTGACTCCAAACAGTAATATGCAACACTACACAGCAGTTTCAAAACCTCAAACGACTCCAAACAGCAATGTGAAACACTACACAGCAATTTTAAAGCCTCGAATGACTCTAAACAGCAAGTTCAATGTTTTCTACAGCTTCCTAAAGCGATCGGCACCTCCAAATAGCAAGTTCAATGCTTCCTACAGCACCCAAACATCAATTTTAAACCATAAGCAACACCCTACAGTGGTCCTAAGCTTCCTACAACACCCAAAAAACAATTCCAAGCTCAACTACAGCACTAGGCAACACCTAATTGGCTCTGAACGGCCAACTACAACACTAGGCAGCGCCCAACAAGCTTCGAACGGCCAACTAAAGCACTAGGCAGCATCCAACTAACTCCAGGCGGCCAACTACAGCACTAGGGAGCACCCAACTAGCTCGAGACGGCCAACTACAGCACTAGGCAGCACCCAACTAGCTCTAGACAGCCAACTACAGCACTAGGCAACAACCAACTAGCTCCAATCAGCCACCTACAAGACTAGATAACACCTTTAAACCCAAAACCGCTGCTTTTAACACTCCAAATCGGCAAAAGAAACAACCCCAATTTGGCCCCAAAACACTTCAAAAAAAAAAAAAAAAAAAGCTGTCATTTTTAACAAAAAGATGCACAAATCCTCTTAAAACAATCAACATTTCCGTCTCAAAACAAGTGCCCGAATTATTTCAAAACAACCCATAAACCAACTCAAAAATAGTGTTTAAAAAGTTCAAAATATGCATTTAATCAACCCAAAAAGAAACAAATGTAACCAGCAATCATCAAGGAAAATCAAACCGTTTAGCAAGAAAGCCCAAGCAACTTATTCCACGCATAGGTAGAGTGACACATACGTAAACATTTTAGTTTAGACATGTAAATAAAAAAGAATCGAGTAGTATTTATGTAAAGGCTTGAGCTTGGACGGTGCGTATAAATCCATAAGAGTTGAAACATGCATTCTGGTTTCCATTCCCTTTGTACGGTGTGAGTATATAAGTGTTGGTAACATGCATGTAAACTCATAAGAACTTGATGGTATGTATGTAGTAAAAAAAATTGAGATTCACATGTAAGGCATGTAGATATATATAAGAAGTTGGCATGCAAATCTTCACTAAAATTCATACTCATAACAAGTGAATTAGAAGTTGCAATTAAATTCAATCTCACGACTTCTGCATTAAGAGACATCAACATAGATAACTTACTTATCATAGCTCTCTCTCCAGATCGCTAGTGTTGCAGGCTCATAACTAATTATAACAGAATAAATAGTGCATCGAAAATTTTCTTTTAAATGTTAGAATTCTAGAAAGAACAAAAAAAAAAAAAAAATTGGCGGTGAAGTTTTACATATCAGATAGAGGAAATCCTTCACCTTAGGGAAAGGAGTTGCACCTGTGTGAGTAGAGGAGGATACAAGAAAATAAGTTGCGGGCTTCTTCTGCGTGGGGAAGAGCGAGCTCGCAAGAGAGGGAAGCAAAGCAGGTGCTTCTTCTGCGTGAAGAAGAGGTAAATGGGATAGAGCGGAGCAGGCGGAGGCGATCGGCTAGGGCTGCGGTCGAGCGAGGAAGAGGGAGCCGGGTTCGGTCGCAAAGACGAGGGGTTTCGGCTGTGATGAAAGAAGTTCGGCGCGAGGGTTCAATCGTGGTGAGCTGGTGAAGTTTCGGTGCAGGAGGCGAAGCAGGCGAATGCGAGAGAGGTGAGACGAGTGGTTTTCGGTTTGTCTGGGAGGAGGAGGCGAGGTCGAGCGGACCAGAGATCCTAGAAAATAGTCGAATCGAGAGAGAGAGAGAGAGAGAGAGAGAGAGAGAGCGAGTCGGGAATGGTGTCGAACGCCTGGAAGAAGGGGGAGTCGGATTTTATAGCAGAAGTTTCAATGGAGCCGCTACGTGAAGCATTTGGCGGGGGATTAATTTGTTTCCATGCGCAGAAGAGAATTGGAAAAAAATAATCCTTAATTATATCCAATTATTGTGGGATTAAATAATATATTTGAAATTTGAAATTTGAAATTTGTCAGCTGAAATAATTAGCCCGTGCTTAGCCCACATCCAGCCCAAGTCAAACTCGAGTTTAACAGGGGTTGAGCCAGGACCCACACCCCTCTAATAAAAAAACGTGCATCAATTTTCGTGCTAATTGCCCGCGCGCGGACCCATAGTGATATGGGTGTCCTTCCTAGCTAAAGTCGATGCCCTGGAAGCATCCGTGTGGTCTGTTTCGTCATCCGAGCTCGTCCAGAAAAGTTCACCGATAGTTGGGTCAAAAAAGAAAAAAAAACAATTAACTTTCATTCGAATTTTGTGCTCGTGACAAATCATTTTGGGAATTGACCTTGGTTTAATTGTCGGTGCAATGCGCGTAAGTGTCGATGTTGTGAATTACTAAGTTTGCGAGTTTTGTATGCGTGAATTGCAGTGTTCGCATTGTCGAGTCAAGGGGGTTCACCTAAGGCAGTCTGACCCTGTAGGAACTCATTTTCAGGTCATCTACATGTTAGTCCTTAGCTCTTGCAACAAAGAGTTGAGTGCTTGGGACTACTCATGTGAAGTCTGCACAAAAATGAGTCAAGAAGTGACTCAAAGTTCTAAGGGAGGTGAGGGAGGTGAGCTCCATCATTAGCATCATTAGTTTGCTAGGATGGTCAACAAGAAACTCCCAAAGCTAGATCCTGGGTTCTAGGAGTAGGAGATTAAGACCTCACTGAAAATGAGGTTAACACGGCACTATGTAAGTGCGTGCTTGTTATGATTGCCACCAATACTACAGGGAACGATCGCAGGAGCTCACAGAATCTAACAGGCAAGCGAAACCGAATAGGGAGGGGGAGTGAATGCAGCAATTTAATGTAACCCCACAAAACAAATCCAAGTCGTTCGATCCAATCTACCTATTGCATGTCGAGAAAAGTACAAACGAGTCAGTGGCTACAATGAGGGTGCGAAAGAATAAGGAATTAAGGGATAGTTAAATTAATTAAGCTTATAACTTCAAAATTTTATCTCCCCATCCGTTCAAAATTCATATATAGTGTTATATATTGAATTGATCATTTTCATGCATAGAATTTTATAACATTGCTTCGATTAAATTTTGGGGATGTGAAATTTGAGGTGCATTTTAATAATTAAAGAACTTTACCTAGTTTCTCAAAGTTTGGGTGTCACAAACCGTAACTCATAAATATGGTTGTGAAGGAGAAATAGATGTACCACTTAATTTGGTGATATATATGGAATTCCTTTAAAAATAAGAAAATGAATTTTACTTCAGTGAAACAAAAAAATGTAGCCAAGATGAAACCCAAAAACATACCTAATAATGATGCAAATGCAAAATATTGCATCCGTTGTAGGTGAATAGGTATTTCATTAGCTATATCATGATGGATGATGGGGAAAAAGGCTGGCCAGTTTTTCACCTCTACAGCAATTCCAGCTGCAATAAAGAAAGAACGAAAGGACTGATTATGCTAAAAGGTTATATTCTACTTAACCAAATAAGAAAACAAGAACCTGACATATCTACCTAATATTTTATAAGGAAATGATGAATTTACCTCGTGCTGCAGCTTCTTCTTTACGTTTAAGCTCCTGCACAGCAAAGAAACAGCTAAAAATGGTCACGGAACATATTCAAATTCTAAATGCCAAATATAACCGTGAAGTTGTCAATATTGTAACATAAGCTAAAGCACAACAAGCAGGTTTCTTGCCAAGACATAATAGAAACATGTCTGCCACTCATTTGCATCAACAAGCAATAGATCCAATGGCAATGCCTTCTGCCAATCAAAGAACAGGGCCAGGTAAAACTGCTCTTACAAAATTACATCACTAATATGCTGCATACACTATAATAGCAAACGTGTGACTTATAAAATATGCAAACTAAATGCGCAATTGGCTTTTATAATTATCTTGTGCACGCAAATATGGGAATTCCTTAACCAAAATATGATAAATCGAGCACAATAGAAATACAAAGGAACTGTTGTGATAGCCTATTGTTAATCTGGAGAAGAAAGTAAAACATAATATAATTGAATTTTAATTACACATTTTTACTTAATAGAATACAAATATATTATTTGCATCACAGTATAAGAATGTATGCATGAAGTACAAAAATCAGATGCTTTTTATAATATTCTCATACAAAATAGAAAACATAAAGTATAGCGGAATATATGGTGGCAGTACATACAACGCAGATTACATCATAATACACTACTATGTTATATGATAACAAACAAGATTAGCCTGACCTATGCAATTTCTTTCTGAGACACCCTATAGATTTATGTTCATGAATATGCAAAATTATGGTGAGGAAGAAAGGGTGTTAAACGTAGAGACATAAAAATAAAAAAGAACCCTATTTGAATAGCAGCATAATTTATTTGGGTGTACCCAAGACCCTTGCACTCACTCTCCTAGCATAAAGGGGTTTTTGTCCAAGAACCCACTGCTCTACTGCAACCGGTGATTGTTCTACAACCAAGCTCACTTTCCTATGTTTTGATATTAGCATGTGTGCTCCTGTGCAATACGAGCCTACAATTATTGAGTTTCTACTTAAACCAGTTTCTTTATATGATTGTTTTATGTTCGACCCCCATATGCATGACACAAATATTTTCAATGATTCAGCTCTTTGGACAATCATACATATGGTTACCAAAGATTGAGGTGTATGATCCATTAAACTATAGTATGATCCAATTGAAATATACATTGTAGTATTTTAAAATTTTATCAATCTTTCGGTATACGCCGTGCAAACAACCAAGACCATACCTGTATCCATAACCTGTGTAACTCTCCACTACTCACCTGTGGGACAACCTGTTTTTTATTTATAACAAACTCCTTCTTAAATAGCTATGTATAGACACTCGATATACATAAATATATAATCTATAGGACAGTATATGTATATGCTGTTGAAACTACTACGCATTCATGTGGTAGTAGAGCAGGCTGAGAATTAATCTCACCTCTTTCATTCTTTCTCAACCTTTTTCTCTTTTTCATTCTACCATCTCTTCCTCCACAACTCTCTATCAGCAAATCTGTCATGGCATCCTCTAAAACTAACAGCGTACATCCAACTCAATCATCAAACAGCACTTCATTCATCTCCCCCTCACTGAAACTTCTGCTCAATCACATCAAATTTTTGGCATCAACTTAACTGTTGAAAACTAGTCGATCTAGAGAGCCCAAGTCCTAAAACTATTTCAGACAAACGGGTTTCAATCGTTTCTAGATGGAACAACAGAATATCCACTTCAGCATCTTAAGGATATATACAGTCACTTCTACTGCAATTCAGAATACATTACATGGAAACAAACTGGTCAAAACCTCTCAGCAGCCTTATTCTCCACCATAAGTTCTTCACCTAGAAACCACTGCTTCAATCTAGTCTACTCTACAAAAACGTCTGCAATTCACCAACCTCTCACGAGTAATTCAGCTCAAAAATGAGCTCCACTATATCTCTATGAAACATAACACCATGAATTGATGCCTCACTCAAGTAAAATCACCCATAGAACACATCACAACTATCAACTCCACCTTTGACACCAAAGATATTATCATATACATCTTGAGTGGTCTCCCACACACCTAGAATTCATTCAAAACAGCCATACGCGATACTTAGCCCCAATTCATTTAGATGATCTGTATTCATTGCTATGTGGCGAGGAAGTTAATGTAAATGCAAATCTAGCACAACTACAGACAGCCTCTTAGTTAGCACTTGTCTCACTCGACACAAATCACAACTCCAGCAAATACAATGGTACTGGCAAACCTGAGGCGGGAGCCTCTTAGTTAGCACTTTTCAAGAAATCATCTTCCTCTTACAGCTCCCGTAGCACCTCAAATGACACAACTCCAGCCTACATGGAGGTGATCATCAAGTGGCAGCGACTCAAGGCACCTACTAGTAGATTTTGGCTTCCTAGTTTGCCCTTAAGTACAAATTAGCATGACGCCAAGAACTCAACCCACGAAGCATTTCTTCCATTCAACATGATCTGACCATTCAAGAACCTCAAGGCCTCGTGATCCATGAAGTCACGTGCTTGACGACAAGTAATGACTCAATTGGTAAGACATAAATCGAATACTTTCTCTTGGACTCATTCAACTTCTCACTGAATGAGGTTATGGGATGTCCCCCCGACTTAAAACTGCTCTGATCCCCACATTATAAGCGTCATACTCCACCTTGAATAAAGCTAAAACTAGGGTTTGAGTCACCTTCTTCTTCAGAGTATCAAAGTTGAACTGAGATGCTTCTATCCACTAGAAATTCTATCATTTCAAAAACTCCATCAAGGTAGTTGTAATAGTGTTGAATCTCTTGATATGTCAAAAACATGTGAGATTTGGACAAATAATTCTCTATCTCCTTACTTGTGATTTCCTCTGTGTGAATTTAATGAAGCTATAAACAAACTATTCTCACATTAAAAAATCAAGTTCCTTAAATTATATTTTCTCTTTAATTTGATTCTCTAAACCTTTGGTGTTTGGTACTTCTGTTGATTTGGCCTACATAGGTTCTAATTTATTGTACAATCCAATAATATAGAGAACCTCATCCCTTTAAATCATATTTTTTAAATTTCTTATAATAAAATATAAGATGTTCTTGAGTAATCTATGATGTGCGCATAAAATATATCATCTAATGATAGCTAAATATGATGTTGTTAATTGATAATTTTGTTAAAAGTGATTTGTTTTAATGTGTTTATTTCTTATTTTTTCGGTTAACGCTTCCGTAAGTTGGAGATTGACAATTATTTATTGAAATATCAATTAAGGTATGGTGATGATAATGATTGTTTTATTACCGTTTTGAATTATCTTAATTTGGAATATCAAATAGACAATTTATGTTTGTTTAATGTTATTTTTTTAGTAGCATATTAAGTATTTTGTGGTCATCATTATTAGTTCTCTCCTTAAAGTCTTTATTTATTCACCCACATATAAGTATGTATTTCCCTTATTCTCTTTATTTAAAAAAATTGAGTCTTTTTTCCTTAAAGATGATCGATTATGAGCCTTTGTATTAAAAAAACATCAACAATGTGCATTTTTCTTAAAAATTATCGATAGTGTGCCTTGATTTTTAAAAGTTGCACAATTTGCCTTAACTTTCTTTTAATTTTTTGCCACAATTTATATTTACTAGTTATTTAATATTAAACTCTTAGGTATTAAATGTTTTATTTGTTTAACTATATTTCATGTTATAAATATCTAAGGAGTAATTTCAAATTATTCATATTGATATTAGCATTTTTTCTTAAGCATTAATAAATGGATTGTTATTTAAAGAGAGAATAACGAGATTAAGGGTTCGTTTGGGGCAGCTTATTTGATGCGGTGACGTTTTGAAAACACACCTGGCCTGCTTGGGCAAATTGTGTTTTGCCAACTTATATGTTTGCAAAACGCTGAAAACAGTGTTTTCACACCGCACCTATCTAGGTAGATAGGTGCGGTGACAGCTGTCTGGCAGTGGTCTGGCTTTTCCAAAAAAATTAGAATTTGTAATAGCCACTGTACCTAGCTTATAAACAAATTATTTTTAATCAGCTTATCAACAGATTATTCAATAAGCTGCAGCTGCCCCAAACAGACCCTAAATTGATATTGACAAATCTTCTAGCTGGTCTAGAGGTTCGTTTTTTGAATTGGAGTTAAGATGTTAATGATAGGGATGCAGTACGAATAGTGTATTTGTTGAAGGGACCACATCAACCAAGAAGTTATAATTTTCCTCAAACATTTATGGGTAACGTTGCACATTGATTTAGAGTTTGTTTGGGGTACCTGTAGCTTATCGATAATCTGCTGATAAGCAGCTGATTTGGATAAGTTGTTGATCAGCAGCAGATCCGGATAAGATGACTTGCTGTTTGATTTGTGCGTTTGGAAAACATCTGATTTGTAGCTATTTCTGGATAAATAATAGTTCTACCCCTGTGCAGTGAAGTTGTTTGCAACAGAACTATAGGTGATGAATCAATCAAAGAAGCGATAAAATGAGAACATTCTAATGTGTAGTTTGTAAAGTGCAAGTTGCTCAAAGACAAATGCACGATACCACATATTGCATATCCAAGTGAAATTTAACTAAAAAAGTATAAATAATACGGTTTATGTGGTATGCATGTAAATCTTCCTTTTCATAATAATATCACACTCCTAACTCCTAAGCATATATGCTAACAGCAATTAAAAATAACGAAATTATAAAGCGTTAAGCAAATTATTTTAACATTCATACCCATTTAATAAAACATTCTTTATCTTTCAAATAAAAAAAAATCCAGGTGTAATATGTAAATAAACTAATACTTCTCTTCCCTCTCCAATTAAGTGATACTTTTGTTATGCAAAATTAAAATCCTCTTCCCTCTCCATAAATGTCTCCAATTATGTGATACTTTTGTTATGTAAAATTAAAATTCTCTTCCCTCTCCATAAATGTAAATAAACTGATACTTCTATAAAATTATAAACTGAGATAATCTAAGATGTAGCTCCAAAATTATATCAAATAACCCCAATTAGAGACAAGCTGTGTTGTAATCCTCTATTCTCTTCCCTCTCCCTAACCACCCTTATCACTACATGCGAGCTCCGTTCATGCTTAACATTGCGAAACTAGCCCTTCGACCATGTGGCAGCTTACCGTCACACGGCTCAGAGAGGCCTCTCACGCAAAATCCTCCCATTCTTCTCGCCGACCTTCATCTGTTCACCTTTGGCAAAGGGTTCGGTAAGCTCGGCAGGCGCTGCATCAGAGACTCTTCATTTCCGATCCGAGTCGTCGCAGTGGGCTCCGATGAACTCGATTTCTCACAAACAATCAATGAGGTTATTTTTTCATCTCCGACCTCATCGGACGATTCCTCCGCTTTCGAACATTTTCCTTCGCCTTGATCGCATGTCGTCTCTGATTGCGAGTTCTATGAACAGGATTGCCCTCGCTTGGGGTTTCAAGGGAAGCGGGGTAAAGTCACGAAAACGAAAGTTGACCGCGAGGTCGATCCCGAGGTCTCGACCCCGCGGTCGCGTTTATTAAATAAATTCAAACGCCAGTTTGAAATAAGCAGTTTAAACGTGATAAAAAAACGGGAAGGAGGCGTTTTCAAAACACCGTCAGCAGTTATAAGCTGCCCCAAACGAGGCTTTAATTTAAAATGGGTTGAGTATCCAACTTGGTTGAGTATAGTGTGTAGAAAGATTCAACGCATCATTTTTATTGTTATCTATTTAGGCCTCAAGAACAAGTTGCTACAACTCAAAGCGACGGAGATTCATTTGTTATTGAAGAATTTAAAAATTGGAATAAATAAAACTTTAAGCTTATGTTGTTGAACATAATAGTGCTCACAATAAAGCAAGATAAAAATGTGAAGATTTAATGAAGCTGCAAATACTGAGTGCTCCATTTATGTGATCAAGGAAGAGAGAAACAAAAAAATATTGTATTATGTTGACTAGAGCAGTTGATTATATTCAATTTCTTTTATGGTCATGATGAATCATCTAAATCAATTAATCAAAGAAATTATTTAGAATACCACTTCATTTTCTTGTGAATCATAATGAATATTTTGAAAATGTCATTACAAAGTTATAGTTGACTTCATCAGATATTCAGAACAACTTCGTCGAATAACAGTAGCTAAGATTAATGTCTTCATCATGCAAGATATAGGTGATTCATACTTTTCTATTATAGTAGATGAGTGGCGTGATGTATCAATGAAGGAACAACTAGTTATTACAGTGAGATATGTTGATAAAAAAGAACACGTTATTGAAAGATTTATTGATATCAAATATGTTTCCTTAATAAATATAGTTAAGAACGTCCTTGAATTTATATGAGCAAAATATTCATTTATCTTGCATAGAATAAGTGGTCAAGGATATGATGGAACATCAAATATGCGAGAGAAGTTTAATGGATTAAAAACACTTATTATTTATGATAATCCTCGAGCGTATTATGTTCATTTTTCTGCACATCAACTTCAATTATATTTAGTAGTAGTAGCAGTAGAAAAAAATCATTGAAAAGTCAAAAAATATTGAGTTTACTTTAAGAATTATGAATAAAGTAGAAGCTTCTTATAAGAGTGATGGTCTCAAAACCATTCAACATGAGACGATTCTTTTGTAACTTAAAACTAGAAATTTACCTAGTGGTCGTGGTTTAAATCAAGAGACAACTTTGCAATGAGGTGGTGAAACCTGTTGGAATTCACATTTTCATATATTAACTAGTCTCACAAAAATATATTCATCTGTAATTGAAATACTGGAGATAGCATAGGAGGATGGGGTACATGATCAACAGTAAATTAAAGCCAGTGTATTAATCAGTGCAATGAAATCTTTTGACTTTATATTTACAATTCATTTAATGATTGGTATTCTACGTATTACAAATGAATTATCACAATGTTTACAAAGAAAATATCATGACTTTGAGAATGCAATGAAATTAATGCAAGTATACAAACAACAATTACAAATGATGAGGAAGAATGGATGACATTTTTTAGTGAATGAGGTCTCATTTTTATAATATTTTTTAAGTTGATATTCCAGATATGAACTGTATTTTCAAGGCTAATCATCGGCTAACACGTGGAGGCGAAAAAATGAAAATTTTACATTACTATCGTGTTGTTGTTTCATACTATGATCGACATGCAACTTCAAGAGTTGAATGATCTTTTCTCTGAAACAAGTATTGAGCTACTTCTTTATGTTAAATGTTTAAACTCAAGTGATTCATTCTCTGCTTTTACTAAAGAAAAATTGATTTGTCTTACAGAATTATATCTGAATAATTTTTCTATTGCCGAGTTTGTGGCACTTGAGCATCAACTATTGACTTACATTATTGATATGCACAATAATGTTGATTTCTTATCTCTAAATGGTATTGCTGATCTTGCAAAATAGTTCAGACAAAAAATGATGGTATGTATCCTTTAGTCTATAAACTTATTATTTTGTCATAATTTTATTAGTTGCTACTGCAAGAGTTGAAAGGGTATTCTCTACAATGAAGATTGTCAAAAATAGATTGCGTAGTTGAATGGATAATGACTAACTTAATGGCTATCTTGTACTGTATATTGAAAAAGAAATCTTTGGTCTGATTCTAAATGAAACTGTTATGCAATATTATCAAAATATGCTAAAAATGTTGAAATGTTTGTAATATATTTCAATTTATCAATAATAATGGAATACAAGACTTTTTTAATTTTTTATTAATTTCCTTCGTTTGTATTTTTTAAATATAATAAGTTTGCTCCTCAAAAAAGAGAACAATTCCATCCTGAATAGTAGAAAAAAAAACTTTTGATGATACGTGGTGCCCCAAAAGACTATAAGTCATTCAATAAATTTCAGGTATGTAAATAAGATAAGAATGTAATTGATATATATATATATATATATATATAAAAGATACGTCACTTGGCAAAAAGGAAGATGATACAACATTCTTTATCGTAGAAACAAAAATTACAATCTCAAAAATACTCAAATCAAAATGAAAGTCAAAAAATGTAGAAAATAACAAGATATAAATAGTCCCCACATAGAAGAAACCTAATTAGAAAAAAGAAATAGTAAGAAATCAAAAAGAAAACATGTGAAACTTGGAAGTCGACGGTCTTGTTCCAATCTCAAGATTGCAGGGATTCGGAACTTGCGGCCCATTACCCTCATAGTCATAAGAGTGGCAGCATGCGAAACCCAAAATTACAAAAAATCCTGAGATCAGATCGTGAGATGCTCTCGTGTCATTCTTCCCAACTAGGAGAGGCATGACCTGATAGAATAACAAAGACACCACCTTATAGTGTCTGATGTTCTTTCACTATAAAATCTATGTTCGTGTACATTCCATGCAACCCTAAAAAACATACGTCATTCCAAAGCATGACCTGATGGAATAAATAGTTGTCCCTTTTTTTGCTGAATAAGAGTTTGAACTGGATATAAATGCGTATTCTCATGAATCAAGCCTCTCACCATCAAATGTCAAACATGTTTATGCAACTTCTCATACTCGGCTGGTCACATCCCACGGGCGAGTAGGTTTGACATAACTGTCGAGATGTGACTGAGATGGAAACAAAATTGTGAGAATTAATTCTAATTTCCTTAATTAAGGAAATTAGAATTAATTCTCACAATTTTGTTTCCATCTCAGTCACATCTCGACAGTTATGTCAAACCTACTCGCCCGTGGGATGTGACCAGCCGAGTATGAGAAGTTGCATAAAAATGTTTGACATTTGATGGTGAGAGGCTTGATTCATGAGAATACGCATTTATATCCAGTTCAAACTCTTATTCAGCAAAAAAAGGGACAACTATTTATATCAGAGACATGGTATCAGAGCCCAAGCTGAAACCCTAGAGGACACCGCCTGTTGTCGCGCTTCTCCGACTCTTTCTCGCGTTCCTTCCGAGCACGGGCTGCTTCGGTCCCTCTGCCTCGATCCAATAGCGGTTCCAAAGCGGTTCCAAAAAAATCGTCCTTTGCCGAGCACGAGCGACGAGCACGAGCGACGAGCATGGCTAAAAATCTCTCTTTGCCGAGCACGAGCGACTCTTCCTCCCGAGCACGAAATTCCAGTAGCGACTCTCGCTTCGTCCGAGAGGAGCAGCATGTTGTCACGAGGAAGATCGTCCTTTGCCGCTGCAATCCTGTGTCAGAGATCTCGCGATCTTTGCCGCTCTTTGGTTTTTTTTTGTATTAGCTGTCTTAATTGTTGCGATTCTTTTACCACTGCAGGTTGATTTCTAGCCTTAATTGCTGCAAATTTTTCTTCTCCACCATGTCAATGTCCGAAACCACTATCTCCAACTACTCCAACTACTCCAACTACTCTGAAGAATACAATGCTGTTCAGAAAATTGGAGAGTTGCAGAATATTCGGGCATCCAATAGGTTCAATGGGAAGAACTATCTCAAATGGTCCCAAATTGTCCGCACATACCTAAAAGGCAAAGGGAAGATTAATCACCTACTTGGAACCGGACCAGAAAAAAGGGATCCAACCTCTACAACATGGGAAGAGGAGGATTCCATGATTATGTCCTGGCTATGGGATTCTATGGACCCAACGATCAGT
>NW_018164776.1:52917-54746 GCF_001263595.1 Phalaenopsis equestris | reverse complement strand
GGCAAGGAGGATACACCGTCTCTAGAAGAGACAATCTCAATAATCCGAGCAGAAGAAAGTCGGAGGAGTGTCAAGCTAGAACTACATACTATGGATGGGTCAGCCTTAGCAGCAAACACAAATCAGGAGAAGTCAAAGAACGATAATCAAGAGAAGGAGAACAATCAACAATCTTTGGTGTACTTATTGCAAGAAACCAAGGCATACAAGGGAGAAGTGTTGGAAGTTAAATGGTAAACCTCCAAGCCGAGAATGGGGTAACCGTGGGGAGAAACAAAGGCCTCGAGCGCATATGGCAGAGCAATCCAATATGGAGAAAAAATCAACAATAGAGGGATTCAACGGTGAAGAAATTGAGAAATTGAGAAACTTATTGGGGCCTCTTGAGAAGCCTTCTGGAGCATGTTCGATAGCTCTTTCAGGTAAAACTGTTTGCACGAATGTCTTAAACAAATTATATACCAACTCTTGGATCATTGACTCCGGTGCTACTGACCATATGACCCCCACATCTCAACTCTTCCATTCCTATAACTCTTGTCCAAGTAATAGAAAAATTATCATGGCCAATGGATCTTTAGCTACCGTTGCAGGGATTGGTGATATACATATCACACCTAGCCTTATCCTGAAAAACGTTCTCCATGTAGCCAAACTGTCAACAAGTCTTGTGTCCATTCAAAAATTGACTCATAATCTCAAATGTTATGTTGTTGTTTTTTCTTTCTTATTGTGTTTTTCAGGAACAGGACTCGGGGAGGAGGATTGGACTTGCTAAGGAAATGAGCAGTCTTTACCACCTTGAACCATCCAAGAAAATCAGGAGGAATTTGTCCTCATCTTTTCTTAGTTCCTAAAACAAAGATGTCATTTGGCTGTATCACTCACACCTTGGTCATCCATCTTTTAGGGTTCTAAATATAATGTTTCCTCATTTATTCCAAGGATTAAATATTTATGAGTTTCATTGTGACATTTTTGAATTGGCAAAACATAACCGTGTATCTTTTCCCATTAGGAATAAAAGAAGTTCTCATCCATTTCATCTAATTCATAGTGACATATGGGGTCCTTCCACTATACCTAATGTTTCTGGGGCTCGTTGGTTTATATCCTTAATTGATGATTGCACCCGGATTACATAGATCTTTCTTCTTAAACAGAAATCTGATGTTAGCTCAGTTATACCTAACTTCCATTCAATGGTTCAAAATCAATTTGGGGTCAAAATAAAAGGCTTTAGGACAGACAATGCTAGAGATTACTTTAATCAAATTCTTTCACCTTATTTTCAATCACAAGGGATTATCCATGACTCATCATGTGTGGACACACTTCAACAAAATGGGGTAGCTGAAAGAAAGAATGAGCATTTACTCAACACCACCCGAGCCTTACTGTTTCAAGGGAATGTTCCTAAGTCCTATTGGGGAGAAGTCGTTCTTACTGCCACACACATGATCAATAGACTTCCCTCCCGTGTGTTAGAAAACAATATCCCCATAGAGGTCCTAAATAGCTTATACCCTCACTTCAAAACCTCAAATGGCCTCACTCCCAGGGTATTTGGGTGTACTGCCTTTGTTCATGTCCACAAACAATATAGAGGGAAGCTAAATCCCAGAGCCATTAAATGTGTTTTCCTAGGTTACTCCTCCACTCAAAAGGGATATAAGTGTTACAATCCCTCTACCAGAAAATTTTACATCTCTGCAGATGTCAATTTCACAGAAAATAAATCCTTTTTTTCCAAGTCCTCTCTTCAGGGGGAGATTTCCATGATGAAAGATAGTACTTGTGAGCCCTTTGAACCACTTAAAACCCTTGAC
>NW_018164776.1:45814-52060 GCF_001263595.1 Phalaenopsis equestris | reverse complement strand
GCTCTTTTAGTCTATGTGGACGACATCAAAGTGACTGGAAATGATGAGAAAGAGAAGCATGAATTGAAGCTGAGACTAGTAAAAGAATTTGAAATCAAGGAACTGGGGAAATTGAAGTACTTCCTCGATCTTGAGGTGACATTCCACACAGGGGATCTTCATATAAAACAGGGAAGACTGGGTGTAAGCCAATCGCTACTCCAATAGATCCAAACTATAAGTTGGGAGAAGCTAAAGAAAAACCAGTTGTGGATAAAAGAATGTACCAGAGATTGGTTGGCAAACTCATATAACTTGCTCACACTTGACTAAAAATAGTATATTTTGTAAGTATGATCAGTCAATTCATGCATGATCCTAGAGAACCTCATATTCAGGCCGCCTACAGGGTATAGCATTACTTGAAAGGCAATCCGGGAAAAGGAATCTTGTTCAAAAGGAATGACACTCTTACTCTGGAAGCCTACACCGACGCTGACTATGCTGGCTCCATAGTGGATAGAAGATCAACTACAGGATATTGTATTTTTCTTGAAGGTAACCTAGTGACATGGAGGAGCAAGAAGCAAAACGTAGTGGCAAGGTCATCTGCAGAATCAGAGTTCAAGGCTATTGCTCAAGGATTATGTGAATTACTGTGGCTGAGAATCATCTTGGATGATTTAAGAATCCCATGGGAGGGTCCTATGAAGCTCTACTGTGACAACAATTCTGTCATTAATATAGCTCATAATCCTATACAACATGATAGGACAAAACATATTGAGATTGATAGACATTTCATCAAAGAAAAACTGGAGGAAGGGTTAGTGTGTATGTCCTATGTTCCATCAGAAAGACAATTAGCCGATGTTCTAACTAAGGGGCTGAACAGTTCAAGTTTCCATGATCTTGTATCCAAGCTGGGAATGGAAGACAACTATTCCTCGAGGGAGTGTCGAGATGTGAATGAGATGGAAACAAAGTTGTGAGAATTAATTCTAATTTCCTTAATTAAGAAAATTAGAATTAATTGGTAAATCCCTTAAATTAAGAAAATTAGAATAAATTTGTAATCCCTTAAATTAAGGGAAATAGTTAAATAGTTTCCTAGTTATTCTCCTTTTAATCTCCTATATAATACCTTATATGATCAATTCAAGAGAAGAAGAGAATAACAAATTATTTCTTTGATTTCCCACAATAACAAATCTTGGAATTAGGCAGGTTGAATCTCTTAAGATGATAGCTACCCAAAATATAAACTATCAATCAGAGCATCTGACAAATCTCCCACTAGATGATATCGTTCTAAGGATAATATAAGGTGTTTGGGAAGAGGATGTAGTGGGGGTGGTTATGCAATAGCAAGAAAGTGATAATATGGGAGGTTGGCGGCCTTTGGAAAGGTAGTTGAGGTGAAATCTGTTGTTGGACAGCACGTTGGATGTGTTCCACAGCTGTCCGAACAGAAAACAGCAGGCAAACTGCAAACTGCAAACGGCAAACGGCGAGGTGCAGACTGCAAGAGGGATCCATTACATGTTCCAGAACAAGATATAGATACACCACTTGCAAAAAGAAAGAATACAGCACCCTAAAGAGCATAAAATAGAGAACCACATCTCCAAATACAATAACAATAGCAAAAAAATCTGCCCAGCAACAAAACAAAACACACATAAATAGGTCCCTAATAGAAATAAATCTAAATAAAAATAAGTAAATAGTAAATAATTAAAAAATAAGTCAAGGATTGTTGTAGAAATCTCAAACCGCGGAACATCCATTTCCACGATATCGCGGAACTCCTGCAATTGTAATGGTGGGAGCAGCGATCCCAGACACTCCCACGTCAAGAGCTAAAGGCTGAAAGCATACCAACTCTAAAAGGGATGTTTTAAGAAGCCTGAAAGACTGCCAAGGAGTATGTGAAGCTAAATGAGGCCTAGTCAGACAAGAAATCAGAAGTGAAGGTTGATGATCATGGTGCACTAATTTATGAGATCAATTGAGTTCTCAACTGTTTTGGATTGAAAAGGGAGATTCTGTAAGAAGTTATGCAGGATATATTGTACAACCTGAGAGCAATAAGGAGTACCATAATCTGAAGGTTCTGCTTACTTCTCGAGAGTGAAAAAGGATGTAATGGAATTTATATCAAAATTTAAAATATTTCAACTGGTGCAAAGAAAACATCAAAAGACCAAATGGTCTGCTGTAGTTGTTGTACATTCAAGAGGGGAAGTGAGAAAAAAACATCATGAAATTTGCTATGGTGATTCCTAAAATAAGGTTAGGACACCATGTTGTGTGGATTGTAATTGATTGACTAAAATGGTCAAGCTCATTTCTTGTCTGAGTTATACATAAAGCAGATTATGGGGCTTGACGGTGTATCAAAAGGTGATAATATCGAATTGTGATGGTATATTCACCTCTAGACTGTGAAGATATATACATTAAATATAAAGTATTAGATTCAACTTTAAGACAATATTTCACCTGTAGAAGGATGGAAAATTTGAGACGTTTATCTAGATACTTGAGGATCTGGTACAATTATGTGTTTAAATTTGTAATTAGACAAATCATGTAGAATTGATAGACTTTGTCTTGGAATAATATTTTTCCATTTTAACAATGAAATGCATTCGTATGACATATTGTACAAAAAAATACAGAATTTTAATATGGATTGAAGTAGGGAAAAAGAGTTTGCTTGGTCCAGAAATGATTGATGATAAATTAAGAAAATAAAGCTGATCAAAGACAAATAAAAGCAACAAAAGATTAAAAAAAAGTATGACCTAAAACACAATGCCATAGAATTTGAGGAAAAAGGCTTTGTGTTTGTTAAAGTCAGCCCATAGAATAGTGTGGATACGTTTGGTAGAAAAGAAAAGTTGAGCTTAAGGTATGATGGAGCATTCAAGGAGATTGATAGTTGCATTACACACTCTCTCTCTCTCATTTATAGGTCCAAACATAAAGCATAAAGATACTACTTGCATTACTATATTTTTATTTTAGTTTTGGAAAAATACATTCTCTCTTCTAGCCAGCTCTGCCTCCTTTGCTTGGAGCTCCTTCTCCTTCTTCTTCAAATCCTGCACAAAGCAAAAGTACAAGTGAGTCAAAGAACCAATAGCTTGATAATGATGCACTGAATTAATCATCTGGAAAAAAAAATATGGTAAATAGCTTTGAAGCTGACAGAATTCAGGTTAAACTATGTTATTTATACAGGAAAACGGTGTTAACCAACAAATATCTTCCCAATCAAAAATAAGTATCTAAAATGAGTCAAAAATGGTGTTTCTAAAAAACATTTATAGGAAAGCTTTATAACCAAACAATTTAAGGAAAATTAATTTCTGATACGGCAAAAGACGTGATAAAA
This sequence comes from Phalaenopsis equestris, assembly GCF_001263595.1. Lineage (NCBI taxonomy): Eukaryota > Viridiplantae > Streptophyta > Magnoliopsida > Asparagales > Orchidaceae > Phalaenopsis > Phalaenopsis equestris. The sequence goes on along the minus strand of NW_018164776.1, from coordinate 48,678 downwards.
TTAATTCAAATGAGCCTATATATAGAGGAAGTGATTTACCAAAATGAAAGTGGAAGAGATTAAAATACAATGGAGCTTCAAATAAATATCAGCATGTTCAATAGAGCAATTTATGCCTTATTCGATGTGCATTGAATCATAAGTCCATATCTCATCAAGTATTATGGCTTTCGAAGTGTTCCACATGAAGTACGTCAACGATTTAAAATTCACTAATAGAAACAAAGAAAGAAAACTCTAGATCAAAATTCAGCTTTCCAACTCCTAATTTAGGCAAAGGTTATCTCTTTTGATGTAATGCCAAAAACAATACACTTAATTGATTGCAAACATGTAATGAACTTCACCAAATAACAATTACCAAAAAAAAAAAAAAACAAACCAAACAAACCAAAAAAACTTAAATTGTGAGAATGAATATAGAAGTAACTAATCTAAAGATCAAAACCTCATAATGATACAAGAAAAAACATCAAACAAGAAGAATGAGTGAGATCAAAATTCACGAACACATTACCGATGAGACTTGCACTGCACTCAAAGAACTAGAGCATCCAAGTAGCAAAAATAAACTTGAGAAAGATATTGATATTTTTATTTGGTAATTCACTATAAATACATATCTTAGGGTTCATATTTATTGCTCAAAAATATCCAAAATTAGTAACCTCATAACCCTTCAAAATTTAGCCCAATTGTAACTTTCAAATTAGCCATCGCAGATTTTCCAGAAAACAGCAAGTATTCAGTAGATGATTTAATACAACTAGTTTTGTAGAAAAAGGAAAAAAACTGACCAACAAAACTATGGTAGGAAAGTCGTAAAGCCAGCCAAAGAGGTAGCCAACTATAGCCCAACACAAAAAGTTGTCGCTGAGAGATGAATTGTTGACTTACACATATGTGCCACAAGGTAGCACAAATTAGACAACAATCGAAGTCAAAATAAATAATGAGTATTAAATACTACATTAGGCGAAGTCAGGTCCAAATGTCTTAAAATCATAATTAAAGTTACTCAACATCAAAATTAAGATTAAGATAAATCGCAAAAATTAAAATTGTCCAATATCGTTAGTTAAGCAAAATGGACTATGTTGGCTAGTTTGAAACATACAAATTCCCTATGAAAGACGTTTGGATGGCCTAAAATGTTGCACGAGAAAATGGAAAATATTTACTTTAAAAAAAATCTCCATCACTTGTTTTGCAAAATGAACATTAGTGACTTAGCAGAAGCACCGAAAATACTCATAAGAAAACCTCATCCCCAAATATCCATATGACAAAAATGAGGGATAATGGATCTGACATTGCGAGAACATGTGCAACAGTTGATCATTTTAGGAAATGGATTGTTCGCATATCCAGGAGATTAAGATTACCTATTGAAGATGGTCATATTGCTCTGTTCGCTGCATGAAGGAAAAATGCAAAAAATAGCTTGCCCGTATGATGACAACATAAATTATTTTGTTAATATATGATAAATATAAATATATTTTACATATAAATAATAAAATTTTATTTAATTAAATTTACTGCTAAAAATAAAATAAGAAGGAATCAAGTCAAGTAAATACTACTCTTGCATTCATCCTATCCTCGCCACAGCACATCGTATGAGTCTCTTCCCCATCCTATTATTAACCAACCAATAGTAATGATTAAAAAAGAATCAATCTAGAATTTTTACTGCACATCACCCACTATTCCCTCACACTCACACATCCCTCTACCTTCTAGACATACATCCAATGCCCTTCCTGACAACCTGTTACTTGTAGATTCCTTGGGTTATCTTTCCTCTTCAATGCCTACCTAAGAGACCCCTCTTCTCCCTCCTATTCCTTTCCAAGCACTGCTCGACAAACTGTCAATTCCCCTTCAATAGTCACCGACCCACTTCTCTCTTTCCCGTTACTCTAAACTTCTCTCCTGCAAACACAACTAGGCAACACTACTCACTAACGATCCTTCCTTCAATCTCTCTCCACTATATCATTATCTCCATCCAAGACCTGCTCTCACAATTCCATCTCCCCTCTTCCAATTATCAAATCTTCACCTTCTTAATAGAGGTCGACATCTCTCAGCCACCCCACCAGTTCTCTCTCACCCGCATTCATTAATGTCCTCCAACCCTACCACCAACACGCCTACGACATATTTTTCTTCCCTGATTAAATCTCTTTTTTGCTCTACCTCTCTTCATCTGTCTTTTTCTCTCTCAAACCATCTGTTTCAGACTTAGTCTCTCCACAACTCTATATCACTCTCCATCTCCCACCTTCTCTCTGTAAAGAATACAAAAGAATAATAATATATATTAAAAAAAGAGAGCATTGTGTGCATTCAATAAGTCAAACTCGTTGATGTCATCCCACACAAGATATAAATGTTTGGAAATCAAATCATAACAACTAAATACAAGTATGCCCATCTCTTGATGCGGCAAGGAAATTCTATATATCATGCATTTTGTTCGCAAGTGAAAACCCTATGCACACCTCTCTAGGTATGGTGAGGAAGAAGACTCTGGACTGCTAAAATTAAGTGCTTGTATGCAACTTTCATGACAAGGCGGGAAGATTTATTTTAAAAATCTTTTATACAAATTTCAATACTCATATGCACCTATTTAGGAGCTGTGGCATAAAAGATCCAATCAAGATGTTTACATCACCCACACAAGCATTTCTTTGATGGTGGCCAAAGACTCCCCATAGATGTGGCCTATGCAAAAGAGATGCATAGGGCGCATTCACACGGACTCTAGAATGCCAAAATTAAGCACTTGTCTACAGCTTTCTTGTTAAGGCAAATATATATATATATATATATATATATATATATATATATAT
>NW_018164776.1:42955-45785 GCF_001263595.1 Phalaenopsis equestris | reverse complement strand
ATATATATATATATATGTATATGTATATATATATATGTATATATATATATTAAAAATCTTTTATGCAGGTATGAAGTTTCATATGTGCCTTTTTTGGAACAGTGGCATGGAAAACCCAATTGTGGTGTTTACACCACCCATAAAAGTGCTTTTTTGTGGTGGACAAACCGGAACTCGCCGTATATAATCCACATATTGAGAGGCTATCAAAATGAACACTAAACAAACTTAAAGTTTGGACAAAAATCAAGTGACAAAATAAAGATAGAAATTCATAATAAAAAAAACAAATTGAAACCTCAAATAGGAAAAAGCAGTACTTGTCAACCTTACAAGAACTAGAATGAATATTGAACCAAACTTACAAAAACTTGAAGAACTCACTAAAAGTAAGAAGAAAACCTCCACATTGCTCCTAACATTATAAAAGTTCTGTGAACTATGGATCAAATGAGATTGAATATCGAAAGGAAAAACAAAGGACCCTTCTTATCTATAGAAGGAATGTATTGACTGCTTGTGAAGACCATCCCGCTAAAATCCGTTCATATAAAGACAAAATGTAACATTTTGACCCCATAAAGTTTCTGATGTCCAAAACTCACCGTGAAATCTGTAACATGTATGCACATGCGAACAGAAGATAGTAAAATCCAAATGAAAAGTTTTTGTACCGTTAACAACAAAACAATTAGACAAACGCAATTGGATAATTTTAAGTTTCCCAAATGCATTGAGGTAACATACCACTCAGTTACGACATCCCAAAAAGCATGCAGGTTTACCATACAAATGCATCTAAAAGCATGCAGGTGTACAGTGCAAATTCGCTAACAACGTTCAAGTGTGCCAGACAGGTGCATCAAAAATCATTCAATTGCACCATGCAAATGGATTGAAAATCAGGCAAATGCATTGAAGGTATGCATATGCACAACGCACCAAAACACTAAAAAAAAATTCATCCACATGCACTCCAATAAATATGTTAAATACTTAAACCTAGTGTAAGTGAATGCTGTGTAGAAAATGGAAATCAACTGCAGGACAAAGCTACAGTAAAAAGTGGTAAACCGAGCTGAAGGAGGATGCCCCCCACTATAGCTCAACATAAGGAAAATCCATTAGGAGATAAGAATCAGTCTTGATAAGGTTAAAACAAGAGTGATAGAGTTGTACAAAATGTTGTGTCAGGCACAGCCAGAGGTAACGAAGATCTAATCTCTTCTATAGTAACCAAGTGCCGAGCAAAGCTACACTATGAAACAGAGAAAAGAGAAATATAAATAAAGTAGGAATTTCCAAATCACAAGGTTGAAAGAAACATGAAGCTCGACACTAGCAGTCAAGGGGACCTAAGGACAAATCTAAAATCACTTACAGCAGTAAACCCAAATCCACCAAAATACTCAAATCATTAGATATCACATGCCATCCTCATAGGTACCAACATGATGGCCATTTTATATTCAAAACAAAATAGAAAACATAAAAATAAGACAAGTAGAACTAAAACTCAGAATATTGATTTGTATCAGTGTGTTTAATAAATACAAAAAGGCCAAGTTGCCTCATAACCAAAGCAAAATCTACGTCAATTATGCAAATGGTGTCTATGATAATTGTGCATATTTTGTTGAATGACATCCCAAGTGAAAGAAAATAAATCTCATTGCCTTAGCAAAGTGAGATCCTGTTCCCAATTTTCCTTTCATAGAATACACTTAAAATTAAATCCTGGCCATGCATCCAAAACAAAGAAGAATTTACATACATAGGTCACAATTCTTATGCATTTACACATGAAACACCTAAAACTCCATATTATCATTTTAACACTTGGGTGACATCAACCTATGAATGAAAATGTGCATTTCACTTTTGAAAGTTAGTAATAATGGTCTTTTTTATGTGATATTAATTATTTGAGTGTTATGTACGTAAATATGAAAGTTAGGTGTTAGATATGTAAATGCATAAGAATTATGTGGTACATATGTTAATGCTCAAAGAAAAACAATTACCTTGGACACATCTAGAGGTATATCTACTGTTGCAGTACGGTCATTGTAGAAATCAGCAGGTTCAGGTGGAAGAGGTGAAAGCCTAGAATTTGAAACAGGTGGCACGCTGCCTGGGTTCTACAAAATTGGAACATAATGCAGAAAATAATTTATGTAAGAAAATTCCATCAAGAAAAGCATAAGCATGCCCATAAATACAATGATAGATAGAAGTTTCAGCCTTCAAATTGAAACGAAAGTGTGCTTCTTTTCAAGATATTCCCAACAGTCGTTAATGACAGCAGAAACAGTTTACGAAATAGCACCTCCACAGGCTTACCGTCACATTAAATGCTCCTCCTCCATAATTTGATTGCCCAGCTCCTTTCCTACCGGTTGCAGTGTTCTAAAAATTGAAAACATTAGAAAATAACATCATTGCAAAAAAAAATGTCCTTATTGAATAAGCATGTGTCCAGTGGGAACATGACAAGTAATGAATTAAGATGATAATATATCCATAAAACCCAACTTGGGAAAAACTAATATCTTGTTGCTCATCCAATCAAAAAATCTGAGAAAAAATGAAGAGTATGCCAAATAAAAATTTCTTAGATAACCTGATCAGCATGAACTTGGAGAGAATAGGTGTGCTGAAATACAAATTCCAAGAACCAAAAACTAGATGCAAATTTATCAAGCCACATAAATGCAAAGATTAAAATTTATATGAAATGTCTTGCTCTATGGTCTAGCCATAAAATGAGATTAGAGAATAGAAGAAGTATGCATGCCACAAAAAATTAAGATTTATAAGATTGTACAGA
>NW_018164776.1:42293-42855 GCF_001263595.1 Phalaenopsis equestris | reverse complement strand
CCCAAACGATATGGGACAAAGTTTATGACTTTTTTTCATTTATTTTATTTTATTTTATTTTCAGCCATTCCTCTTCAATTAACTAGAACTTGTGGGATCATCCGAACTAATCTGCAACGTGAAAAAGAGAAGGAAATAACATAATCCTGCTTTGTGGAGAGACCCATCCCATGATGATTTGGAGCCGCACAGACGATCACAGCCGTTGATTCTGCAGCCTCCTCCACAACTGGGTGGCACGAAAAGTGACGGGCGGGCCGGCCCGATAGAAGAGAGCGGCACAGGTGTGCATCAATCCAACGGCAATCATCACCTTCACTTGCCCTCTCTTGGGAATCGGACGGCCAGAAAGCCTTTGACTCCTTCCTCTCTTAACAAGCTCCCCTGCCATTTTTCTCTTGTTGGAAAATACCCAGCGAACAAACCTCTCCTCTGTGTGTGTATATATAAGTTGAGATCTTTTAGTGAGCAGGTGAAAGGGCTACTGAAAGCTTCACATGCAGTTTTAATTTCTTTTTCCTTTTAATCGTGTGCATGAATCAGGGCCGTTCATTTCGTGGTC
>NW_018164776.1:31383-42193 GCF_001263595.1 Phalaenopsis equestris | reverse complement strand
GCCACAAAAAATTAAGATTTATAAGATTGTACAGAAAGATAAAACCCTTATTAGGCTCATGCAAAGACATCAACAATAAGGAACATATACAGCATATAATCTCCATTCAAAGAAATAAAAATGAACTGAAAATGGTGATTCTATTAATTAAGTGTTTCAAAAAGAAAATTCATTCTTAAAGGTAGAAAGCCACATCAATTCTTGGAAGTTAGAATATTTTTAGTTTTGTAAAGAAATACAATTAGATTACCTGTACTGAATGGATCCAAGTATTTTATGATAAAGAAGTCATTGATAGCAAAATTTTGGTAGATGCAAAAAAGAATAAAAAAATAGCACCTATTGAAAATAATTAGATAAGGTCATTAAAATAAGCTTAGGTGAATTATCATATACAAGAAGATTTGAAGATGCTCTAGGCATGTAGATAAAATTCATGTTGTGTGATTAGGAAGGAAAAGTGGGATGAAAAGGTAGATTGATAGAAATCGAGGGACAAGATTTACAAAAAGAGTCTTAACATGTCAAGAAACACTTAGCAAGAATAAATGGAGAATGTGGATTCATAAAACCAATCCAAAATAATTGGGATAAGATCAACAATGATGATGATGATGATGAAGTTGGAATACCAAAAAATAGTTCTTGCAAACAGAATGAATATCTCCTATGAAGATCATAATATTTATAATTATCTTTAAACTAACATGATGTAGGCTGTATTAAGGTTTAGGACTCACGCCAGTACAAGAAGACAACTTTCCCTCAAAAGTAATCATCAATACTTGAAAATGCTTAAAAATTCCAAATCCAATAGCATTCAATTACGTTTGAAAGGGGAAAAAAATTATAATCAATAATTCATTTTAAAACATTAGCCTCATGGATCTATTTATAACCAAAAGGGCTAAAAATTAGTAAATTCTTTAAAATCTATTGAAAATGAGTCACTTATTGCATTGTTTACATGAGGCAAAAATAAAAAATAAAAGAAAGAAAATAGAATAGCTTCGATTGAAAATAATTAAGGTTGTAAAAAATAGGCTCAAGTTTTTTACAATGTACATTAAAAGTAGAAGATGCTCTATTAAAATGTGTAGATAACGCTGAAGTTTCTTGATTAGGACAGAAAAATGGGAGTAAATGGTAGATCGATAGAAGTTAAGGAATAAGGTTTATGAGAAGAGATTTAACATGTAAGGAACACTAGACAAGAACTAATGGAAAATGAAGAATCATAAAAGCAGTCCTAAATAACTTGGATGAGGCAGATGATGGTGACGAAGTTCAAATACCTAAAAAATAGTTCTTATGGATAGAATGAATACCACCTTCGATGATCATATAAAATTAAAATTATCTATAATCTAACAAAATGAAGAACATCATAAGGTCTACGACTCACATTGGTACAAGGGGACAAGTTTCCTTTGAAAGTGTTAAATTTAGTAAAAAAAAAATGAACCGATCGTGTGGGTTTGACGAAACCAATGAGATAGTTCTACTAATAGGAGACAGAAGCAGCACAAGTGTCTAACATAACTTTTGGAGCAAAGCCAGTGAAACAAAGTCCCAACAAAATAGAGGCAAGAGTGAAGAGGAATTGATCAAGAAATCAGCATTGAATGCAAGAGACAGTCAACAGGGAGAGTGACGCTGATTGGAATAATGCACCCATGAGTCGAAGCCAACTAAAAAGAAGATGAACATGCAGTGTCGAGTGCACTTTGCATTGAGAAGCAGAGCTGTGAACAAGAGATTGAGATGTCACTCGTGTAGAAGACTAGTGCCTTATGTGTGAAGGAGACGAAACCAGCAAATACACGTGAAGTAGGTGACATGTGCATCAAACGAGCGGCGTGGACGTTGAAGAAAGAAAAACTAAAATTTTTAGGTTAAGGTTTATTTTAATTTTATTAAAAAATATATTTTTTTATTTTAATCTTTATTATTGATTAATAAAAGATTTTATGAAACAATGTCAGAGATTTGAAATTTAAAGAATTTATGAATATAAATTTTTAAGAGGATTGTTGATTTTGTAAGAAGAAAGAAATGAATCGATTTAAGTTTCTATTTCTTTATTTTGTATTGGCACAAATAATTAAATCTTAGATTAACTTATAATTGGAAAAAAAATTAGAATTTTGATTTGAAGACAATATTAGATTTGGTAGAGATGATCGGAAATTAAACGTTTGGTAGTTATCGTTGGTTGAGAAAAGGAAACAAGAAAATCTAAGGTGAAACTGACAAGGCATAATATTTGAAGTTGTGGAGAAAACGGTGAAAAGCTCATAGAAGATTTTGCAAAATAATTGAGTTATGAAAACTATATCATTAAGTGTGTTAAAGATCATGTATGATTAAGTTCTTAAAATAAGTTTTAAGAGAATAGATGAATTGAAGGAAACATAAATGTCTACGTAAATTATTTAATCATTGTATAGTAATTATGAGCTAAACATCATGTTTAATGTTAAATTAAACCAAGATCAAAGTGAAGAAGCAAGTTAAAGGAAGGGAAAGTCAATAAATTTTATTATAGGCTAACTTTATAAGGTGAAACATAGTTAAGTAATTATTTTTCTATATGCACAAAACTCAGCTCCCTTATTTTTAAAATGCATATGTTTGCATGGATTAGACCATAACAGTATGGACAAAATTATATGTGAATATTTAACTTTTCAAAAAAATTTCATATATTGAATTCATACTAAAAGTATAACATATAGTTGAATGATGAAAACAAACTAAATGAAAATCAAAAAAAAATATTAACTCAATCACAGAAGTTACATTCTTAGGTACTAACTGGGTATGCTAGTCTACCCTTAAAACAAAAATAAAAATGAAAAAGGCTTGAAAAAATAAAAATGACAAAAAAAATGTACCTTAATTAGTATTTTAGGCATTACTCCTGAGAAGATTTTTTAAAAGAAATAAAAATATTTAAAAATTTTAATATTTTATCATTTTTGAACTGCATATAAGTTAATGAATGTACAAAAAAAAATTAATATATAGTAGAATTATAATTATTCACCAAATTGTTGCACAACTTAATATGTTGTTTACTGTTTATTAATAAAAAAAATTTTTCGGGTAAAATGACCGGCAAGAATAATATATTAATAGAAGAAGATAAGCTAATAAAAATAGGTAGCGAAAAAAATATTATATTTTATGTTAATTTTCTTTACTAAAATTGTTGTTCCAAACTACAGCAAAAACAACAAGCCTTTAATCCCACTAAGTGGAGTCGACTATGCAACGCCCAAATTTTGAGAAATCGGATAAGTTCGATAAATTCTAAAAGTAACCTAAAAAATTTTCATCTCTCGAAATTTGATCGAAATTATTTTATTAAATTATATGCTTGAAATCGATCAAATCAATACGAAGCACTATGTGTAAATTGTGAATGGATTGGGAGTTATAAAATATTATAAGTATAAGTTTATTAAATTAATAAATCCTTAATTAATCCTTATAAATCCTACCTTAATCCTCTCAGCAGTGTAGCCCACCGACATACACTCTTTTATTTCATTCAATCGGTCGAAGGGAGTCCCGAGCTTCGCATTTGCTTCTTCGTCTCCCAATTCCTTCTTCCTCTCTCTTGATCTCCCTCTCCCTGTTCGATCACGTCGTCTGGAACTCCCACATAAGAAAACGCTACCCTACTGTAGCAGTCACGCGATACAGAAGGGCAACCGAGTGCTGCAACTCGGGATTTAAGGCTCCGGGCCAATTTCGGTAAGCACAAATCCCTCTCCTTCGTTGTTTTAGGCTTTCATTTCCATCTTCACCCTTCCGTTTTGACGTATGCCTCATTTTGGGTAGCTGTAGGAGGCGTCAAGTTTGTGTCGAAAGTGTCGTAATTGGTTTTCCAAACTATTAAAAATATTTTAGCATGAATTCAGAGAGAAGTATGGTTTAAGGTGATAAGAAAGAGAGAGAGAAATTGGTTTTTCGGAAGACAAATTTATGTCGAACAGTCCTTTTGAGATATGTTTTGGCGTTTAATGCTTGTTTTGGATTATTTCACGCTATGAGCCAAAATTTTAAGAAACTCTATGTTGTCTACAAGCCCTAATTTGTCTATATGAGGCGGCGAGCTTGAGCAAGCGTATAGAAACTCGTTGTAGGGTTGCACCATCAAATTAAGTAAAACAAGATTGTGGTAAACTAAGAAAAATACTCTTCTATAGGTTTCATATGATTTCTAGTTTGACACTGATGCATTTAGAAATTTTGACATATTATAGAAATACCTGCAATTAATTTATGAATGCAAGTTGACTTTTATTATGTTACACGTGATTTTATGTTATTTTATGATCCAAATGATTATACATATGACACTGATTACTTGCAGGTATTCGTGTTATTATGATTCATGCTTATGAAATATAAAATACCTGATTACAGGAATTATGTTTTATGAAATGTCACAATAAATGTTGAGTGATAATTATTACATAGTACTTGCAAGTACATTATGCAAAGTTGTATTCCCGGCTCCTGATATTTATATAGGGACGAAACTCTATAAACTGTTAGAATTAGGCGGTGACCGAACGTCAGAGGAATGTGAATATCAAGAGGGTGTCGATAACTATAACGTTGGGGAAGTTCAATATTTATCGATAGTTTATATGACTTTTTGGGCAGGTAATGACCCATGATGAAAATACATGAAAACGGTTGAACTCTATATATTAAAAAAATAACATTCTTATGATATGACCTCTATGAAAAGAATATACATTCTTATACTTATGATTTCATGCTTATGACATGCATGTTCTACTACAGTTGATTTTTATACCACCTGTACCTACTCTCTTTTCATATTTTCTAATATGTCAGCATGTTATGCTTGATGTTGACATGTATGGTTTCATACAAATACACATTATTTTTGTTTCATGTTTAAAATCTTCTTTTAGCTTTGATTATTTCTCTGAACTTGTTGTTTGCTTATTCTTCACTGTTGACTTTCAAGTAGGGGCAATGAACACCGAGGTGAATAGTCAAGTGTGCCTTTGTACAACTTTTGCACATTAATTTTGGGAGTTTTGTACATAAGTTTTGTGTAATTATTTTTATTGTTATGGATTTAACAACTCTTTATACTTTTCATGTTTTGGATGATTTAATTTACATGCTTCTGAATATGTAATTGAAATATAGTATATCACGTATGTTGCGTTGATCCAATTAGACTAATTTATCGCCCTCTAGGTCCTGATTATAAAAGTCGGGACAAATGTTAATGAGAGTTAGTCTGACCAAATTGCCAGCTCCTATCGCACCTCAGTCGATCCTTAAAAAGGGAGGGTCTGTTGGGTGTGACAGAAAATAAGATCATAGCTGGCTAAGCATAGTTATTGGATGAAATGAATGATGGAAGCATGGTGGATTTAAATGAAGTAAGAATTAGATTAAACGTGAATTGATTTATACAGAGCTAGAGGTTAATGATTTTGGGGTAGGTAACCCATACAATTTAAGGTGTCACGTGTGATAAAACTATTATATGATAAATTGCATGTGAATAATAAATAGTGTCAATAGAGATAAACATGTCTGGAGAAGAATCAGAAAGTACTGAAAGTCAATCTTTTAGGCCACATGCAGAGCATGAAGTTCAAGCTAACATTGTTTTGGGTAGAGATGAAAATCAGAACCAGACAAATGCAGACATCAGAACTATGGAGTTACAGGGCATTATGCAACTGATATCACAAGTGGTTGATAAAATGATTGTTATTGAAAGAACCTCCACCAGTAAAGGCCTAGATCTGAAACTGGGATTGAAGATATTTTAGTCATTCAAGCCACCTGCATTTAAGGGTGTCAATGACCCTATAGTCTAAAGTTGTTGTAGATTGGCTTCTGAAGATCGGAAAAATTCTAGATGGTAAAATTTGTTTGGAAAATAGAAAGGTGGTACTAGCTACATTTATGCTAGAAGGCGAAGCAGAAAGTGATGGTAGGCACGGCATAGAAAAAATTTTCATCTGACACCTCTCTCACAAATTCATTGAGAAGAATTTGCTAAAGTCTTCAAAGATTGATATATTGTGCCTTCAGCCAAGTTAGCACTGCAAGAAAAATTCTCCAATCTAACCCAAGGGTCCAAGACAGTTATGCAATATGAGGTAGAATTCACTTCTCTTTCCAAATATGCATCTCACTATGTCAGCACCCAGAAGGAAAAGTGTGACAGATTTCTACGCAGTCTCAAAGATCAGTTGAGATTGGCATTAGCTCCATTTTGAAATAAGCGATTTCTCCATGCTTGTTGAAAGGGCAAGAAAAATTGAAGATGAGCTGAAATTTTCCAGTCAGCAGTGGAAACCTCAAGCAGGCAACCGAAAGGATTTTCGAAAAAAGATCACTTTCAAAGTAAGAAAACTAAATCATAAAGCAAGCAGAAGCGGCTTCAAATAGAAAAGCCAGTTTGTGAAATGTGTGCAAAAAGACATTTTGGGCAATATTTGATCGGTTCTGGAAAATGTTACAAATGTGAACAGCCAAAGCATATTCAAATCAATTGTTCATAGAAAAAGAAGAAAGACGTCAGACCACAAGAATTTCAAAGACAGGGACAACCCAGAAAACTTTTGGAAGACAGCCAAGTAGAGCTCAATTTTTAGGAAAGCATTCAGTGCAAACAAAAGGTGAAACTTCGGAACGCATAACAGAGCAACTAATAAGAGCCAGAATTTTAACAATTATCCCTCAAGCCAAAAAATCTGAAGAAGTGATTACAGTTACGCTCCTAATTCAAGATCGGCCTGACACTATTTTATTCGATTCAGGAGCATCGCATTTCTTTATTTACGATGAGTTTGCTGCCAAATTGCATGTTGATATTATGCATTTTACTACTACTTTGTGTTACTATGTCCTCAGGAAGTGGGTCTTATGCCAATAGAAAATGTGTAGTGCATGATAAAAAGTAACAGTAAAGTTGATTATCATATCAATTTAGACCTTAGATGTTATTTTGGGGATGGATTGATTGGTAAAGCACTTTGCTACAATTGAATGTTGGAAAGGACGGGTGAAGCTGAAATCGCCTGGTGAAAAACTATTTTATATTTTATGTGATCGAAATGCACAATCTTCATTGATTAGTGCAGTGAAAGTTGGGAAATATTTGCGAGGTGGTGAACCGAAATTTTTGGCAAACTAGAATGTTAAATAAAGATGTACATAAATTGAAACATATCCCAATGGTTTCAAAGTTTTCTGATGAATACCCTAAAGAATTAACAAGACTACCGCTAGAATGAAAAGTTGAATTTGGTATTGATGTGCAACCAGGAACATCTGCAATTATTCAAATATCCATACAGGATGGTTCCAAAGGAATTGCGGGAATTGAAATGTTAGATACAGGAATTGATCCAAAAGGGATTTATCAGGCCAAGTAATTCATCGTGGAGTGCTTTGATATTATTCGTCAAGAAGAATGATGGATTCATGCGGTTATGTATCGACAATAGGGAGTTGAATAAGGTGACAATCAAGAACAAATATCTTTTTTTCCAGAATTGATCATCTATTTGATCAATTAAAAGATGCAACTTTATTTTTCCGAATTGATCTGAGATCGGAATATCATCAGGTCAAAGTCAATGAGACAGACATAAGTAAGATAGCTTTTGGGACCATGTATGATCATTATGAATCCTTAGTTATACCTTTTGACTTAACCAATACTTCTAAAATTTTTATGGACCTAATGAATCCAAATTTTTAAGCCATATGTGGATCATCTCGTCATTATATTTATTGACAATATTCCAATTTTTTTAAAAGTTGATGAAGATCATTTCAAGCATTTGAGGATAGTTTTGGAGCTGCTAAGACAGAATTAATTTAATGCAAAAGTTTTGAAATGTGAATTTTGGCTATGAAGCATTGCTTTTCTATGGCACATTATCAGTGGTCAGGAAATTTCAGTAAATCCTCAACCAGCAAATGCAATTGCGGAATGACCTACTCCAAAGAATGTTACAGAAGTACAGAGTTTTCTTGGTTTGGTAGGATATTACAGGAGGTTCCTTAATGGATTTTCACAAATAGCTACGTCGTTATCCAAGTTGATGAGAAAAGATGTTCAGTTTGAGTGAACAGCAGAATGTGAGCACAGTTTTTAAGAGTTGAAGAAACATTTAACCACAGCACCAGTGTTAGCTCTTTCACAGGCATAAAAAGATTTCAAATTTACAGTGACGCATCCTTATGAGGTTTGGGTTGCGTTCTAATGCAAAGTAAAAAAGGTTATAGCTTATGCATCCAGACAGTTGAAGCCACATGAAAGAAACTGTCTGACACATGATCTAGAGATAGTTGTTGTGGTATTTGCTCTCAAGATTTGACTACATTATTTGTATGGTGTGAAATGTGAACTTTTCACTGATCATCAAAGTCTAAAGTATATTTTCACACAAAAAGAGTTGAATTTGAAAAAGCGAAGAAGGTTAGAGTTAATCAAAAATTATGATCTGGATATACAGTATTGTCCAGGCTGAGAAAATGTTGTTGTTGATGCATTGAACCGTAAATTCACAGGTAGTGCAAGTTGGATATTTCCTCAGAAACCAGAGTTGATTAAAGAAATTGATGCTCTACAGTTGAAAGTTAGAGGATCATGTGATATGGGTTACATCAAATAACAGTGCAACCTACATTGATGGATAGAATCAAGGCAACTCGGAAAGATAGCATGGAATATTTGAAACTCCTGAGACAATGTCAATCAGAAAAGAGAACTATATAATTGTTGAACAGGATGGTGTTACCCGAAATAAGCTACAGTTATGGGTATCTACTGATTATGATTTGAGACAAAAAATTATACATGAAGCTCATCATTCAGGCTACACAATTCATCCAGGCAGCACAAAAATTTATAAGGATTTGAAGTTGGCATTCTGATGGCTAGGTATGAAGAAGGGTGCAGCTAAATATGTATCTCAATGTCAAGCATGTCAGATTGTAAAGGCTGAGCTCAGAGACCCAGCAGACTGCTACAATCATTGCAGATACCTGAATGGAAATGGAAAGAAATTACTGTGGATTTTGTTATGGGATTTCCTCGATCCAGACAGGGTCACGACAGTATTTGGGTCATTATTGATAGATTAACCAAGTCAGCCCATTTCTTGCCTATCGGACAGACAGAGTCAATAAAAACGTTGGTCATTTTATATGTCAAAGAAATTATCAGAGTGCACGATATTCCAAAATTTATTGTTTATGATAAAAACAGAAGATTCACGTCCATGTTGTGAAAAGAAATTCAACAAGGTTTGGGTACACAGTTGCATTTCAACATTGTATTTCATCTGCAAACCGACGGACAACCAGAAAGAACAATTTAAGTATTATAATTGACGGACAACCAGAAAGAACAATTTAAGTATTATAAGATCTGTTAAGACTTTGTGTTCTCGACTTTGGAAGCAGCTGGGAAGGTCACATTCCAATGATTGAGTTTGCTTACAACAACAGCTATCAATCTAACATCAATATGACTCCTTATGAAGCACAAAACTCCACTCAATTGGGTTGAAGTGGGTGACCGTCAAATTTTAGGTCCTAAGCTAGTTAACAAAGCCAAAGAGAAAATCAGATTAATCAGAGACGGATTAAAAGCTGCTCAGGATCGACAGTTGAAATATTACAAACCCAAGTACAAAACTATTGAATTTGAAGTTGGAGATTTTGTATTTTTGATAATTAGGCCAAAGAGGAAGCGAGTTGAGTCTCAGGTACAATGGTCCTTTTGAAATTATAGAAAGGATCGGTCCAGTTGCTTATAGATTAGTGTTATCTGCGGATATATCAGATATACACAATATTTTTCACATTTCAATGTTAAGGAAATGGGTTTCAAATTCTGAACAAACAATTTCACATGAAGAAATTGCAGTACAGCAAAATTTAACATATATTGAAGAGTCTGAAAACTTTTTAGCAATTGATATTAAGAAGCTCAGAAACAGATATATTCCTTTTGTGAAGATAGAGTGGAAGAACATGCCTGAGAAGGAAGCAAAATAGGAAAAATAAGAAGAAATGCTACAAAAATATCTCTTCCTATTCCAGTAAAGTCAGAAATTTTGAGGATGAAATTTTTCAGGTAAGTTTGGCAAATTTTAAAAGCACTCCAAAAATTTTCATCTCCCAAAATTTGATCGAAATAATTTTATTAAATTTTATACTTGAAATCGATCAAATCTATATAAAGCACTGTATGTTAATTGTGAATGGATTGAGAGCTATAAAATATTGAAAGTATGAATTTTATTCAATTAATAAATCCTTAAATAATCTAATTAATTCTCCTTAATTCTCTCAGCACTGTAACCTACCAACTTACGCAATTTTATTTCATTTGATCGATCGACTAGGGAGTCCCGAGCTTCTCATTTCCTTCTTCCTCTTCAAATCCTTTCTTTCTCTCTCGATCCCCCTCTCCCTGTTCGATCGCGCCGCCTGAAGCTCCCGCATAAGGAAAATTGCAACTCTACTGTAGCAAGCACGCATCCCTCTCTTTCGTTGTTTTAGGCTTTCATTTCCTTCCTCACGCTTCTGTTTTGACATTTGCCTCATTTTTCGTGTTTTTTTTTGTTTTCGGTAGTCGCCGGAGGTTCCAAGTTGTGTCGGAAGTGTCGTAATTGGTTTTGCAAACTTCTAAACATATTTTAGCATGAATTAAGAGAGAAGTGTGTATTGAGGTGATAGGAAGGAGAGAGAAAATTTAGTATTTTCGGAAGAG
>NW_018164776.1:20736-31366 GCF_001263595.1 Phalaenopsis equestris | reverse complement strand
GAAGAGCAAATTTATGCCGAACTGTCCTGTTGAGGTATGTTTTGACCTTTAATGTTTGTTTTGGGTTATTGCATGCTATGAGCCGAAATTTTATGAAACCCTATGTTGTCAACGAGTTTCAGGTTGTCTATACAAGGCGGCGAGCTCGAGGCGAGCATATAGAAACTCCTAGTAAGGCTGCATCGTCAAATCAGGTGAAATAATCTCGTGGTAAACTAAGAAAAATATTCTTCTATAGGTTTCATATGATTTTTAATTTAACACTGATGCATTTAAGAATTTTGGCATATTGTAGATGAATCTCTGCAATTAATTTATGAATGTAAATTGACTTTTATTTACTACATGTGATTTTATGCTATTTTATGATCCAGATGATTGTGCATATGACCCTGATTGCTTGCAGATATTCATTCCATTATGATTCATGCTTACGAGATATGGAATACCTGATTACATAATGTTTTATGAAATGCTTAATGAATGTTGCTATAGAAATATCATAATAAATGTTAAGGAATAGATTATTACATGAATGCTTGTAAGTGCATTATGCAGGGATATATTTCCGACTCTTAATATTTATATGGGTATGAAACTCTAGAACCGTTGGAATTAAACTGTGATAAAATATTAGGGAACCGTGGGTATCAGGTGGGTTGTTGATAACTATTATGTTGAGGAAATCTCAATCTTAATCAATAGTTTATATAGTTTTCGGGGCAAATTGACAACCCATGATGAAATAACATGAAAATAGTTGAACTCTATACATTAAACAAGTGATATTCTTATGATATGACTTATATGAAATGAATGAGCATGTTTATACTTATAATTTAATGCTTGCAATCTGCATGTTCTACTACAGTTGGTTTTTATACCACCTGTATTTGCTCTCTTTTCATATTTTTTAGTATGCTAACATATTATGATTCTATATAGATATAAACAGTTTCATACGAGCATGCATGTTGCTTTCTTTCCATATTTAAAATCTTATTTTAGCCTTTATTATTCCTATGAGCTTGTTGTTTTCTCATTTTTCGTTGCTGTCTTTCAAGTAGAGCCAACAAGCACCGAGTCGAATAATCAGGTGTGTCTTTGTACAGATTTTACATGTTAGCTTTGGGAGCTTTATACATAAGCTTTGGGTAATTATTTTTATTGTTATGGATTAGTAACTCTGTATAGTTTTCATGTTTTGGATAATTTAATTTTTATGCTTCTGAATATGTAATTGAAATGCAATGTATCATATATGTTACAGTGATCCAACTAGATTAATTCATCACCCACTGAGTCATGATTATAAAAGTCAGGACGAGTGTTGGTGAGAGTTAGTCTGACCAAATTCTCAATCTCAATCGCACCTCAGTCGACCTCTAAAAAGGGGGCATGTTGGGGTGTGATGGGCTACATGAATCATTTTTCTCCAATGCATCCTATTGCCTGTCAAATTTTCATTTAATTCTGATAAAAAATTGTTGGTGCAAACTAAATGTTTTTATGTGGTTAGGAATTTTTATAAAATTTTTGAGATTTAATGGTTATTTACTATTTGGATGCTTGTTATAAATTTTTGTAAATATTAGAATGATATAATTATATCTTCTAATCATTTGTTGTCGCCTCCAAAATTCTAAACTCACAGGTTGGGTCAAGGCAAAAAGTTATCTTCAACATTTGCAACACACTTGGAAATTTCACATCCAACAAAATTTACAAGAGTTTGAAAGAAAATAAAAATTATATTCAACAATTCATTCTAAAATATATGTCAAATGGGTTTATTCAAAGATGACTTTTAAAACAAGAGCAATGCGCTTCAACAAAGGCGCATACCTCCATAAGGGACACAACCTTGGCCTCATCCCTAATTAAGGGGTTTCTTAATGAAAATGTTTTGCTAAGATATGAAGATGAAATTAATGTTGCACGTATAGAAAGGAAAATTAGGACAAAACATACCATGAATAGAAATTAAGGAATAAAATTTACATAAGACAGGTTCAACATATGGGGCAAAACTAAACAGAAACAAATTGAGAATGAAAAATCATAGTCAACTTGAATTACTTAGAATGAGGCTAATGATGATGATAATGAAGTTTTTGGGATACCTAAAAATGGTTCTTTTGGATGAAATAATATCTCCTTTGATGATCATAATTAGGGCCTACGTGAAGGTGTATTAATATAACCAAAGTCGAAACGCAAAAAGAAAAACACAAAATTTCATAATTTGCAACTTCTCAACAATAATTTTAGGCAAAGATTGGTCTCTTTTGATGCAAAATAAGAAAGAATGTACAATAAGTTCCAAATGATAATAAAAAATTTTCCAAAAGCTAAAATTCGACAATAACACTGAATACAAGAATAAAAACTCTATAATAATTATTATTCTCATCAAATGAGGGAAGCGTGTATGCAACAAATTTCACCAATTTTTAATCACAAAATAGTAAAATAAAAAAATAAATATAAAAGTCGCCAAAAACCCAAGCCTCACATTGATACATGAAGATTTTTTTTTTTTCCTCAAAAGTAGTTATCAAGACTTACAATGCACTCACAAAATCCACATCCGACAGCACGTATACATGTTTGAAAGCAAACAACATTTGTAATTTGTAATTCATTTTAGCATACATGCTTATGAGACTACTTACAGCTAAAAAACGATATATAATTAGTATTTTCTTAAAATTCTATAAGATACAGGCTAAAGTTTCAATTTTAGAATATACTGATTCCATCCCGACAACAATTTTAAATCCCAAAAAACCATCAGCTCCTAAGGAAAGCCAATACAGTATAAATAGAACACAACTAAACAAGGAAATACAGACATCCCTAATTCCTACTGCAATAAGAATAATGTAAACGAATCACTAATTACAGCTCAACTATATAGGAAAAACTAACAAGGCACTAAATGCACACTTTGTATGTGACAAAACACAACCAATCCTCTTAACAATTCACAGCAGCCGATGCCCCATGCTACAATACAAAGAGCCGCGACTTAGCAAGGATCGATCATAAGCTACAGAGCAAAATCAGGACGGGGAAAAATAAGGCTAGAACAATAAACGGAACTATAAATCTCCACATGATAAGCTAAGTAAAAACAAGGATCCGACAACATCATAGCAAACAGAACTAATAGCAACAGTGATCTTCAAATTTTGCAGTTGAGTGGTGATTGAGAAGAAAATAGGGGGACCAAACATGGGCTGAAATAGGAAATTGAAAATAACTAAAAAGATTTCAAGAGAAATCAAGTCAACTAGCAGATGTGAACCAAGCCTACTAAAGTAATCAAAACACCATATAACATATCATATTCTAATAAAGACCAACATCATAAACATTTCCATCAAAATAAGACAACTGGAAATCAAGCAACTAAGAAATTTCAGTGCACATTATTTCCACGTACAGTAATGTATAGTTCAAATTTGGATCATAAAAGCTATTGAAAATGATAACCACAGTAAAACGACTACTGAAACCTATAATGCATATATACAGAATGGTTAGATTGTTAAAGTCTAATATCAACCCTAGCCACCCACGTGTGACGTAGCTTGTTATCCCTTGCATGATGATATCCATGGAGGTTTTTATTGAAAGAAGAGGGATGAAAGAGATCCCAACCAAACCACATAAAAGAAAATGTGAACTATCTTATATAATTTCGAAAATAGGAATAAATACTACAAAAAATAGGAAAACATTTGTCTAGTAACCAAGAACGCTTGTCAGAGAACCAAGAAGCTATGATTGACCAGTTCAACTTCACATTGATGTAAGAAGTGGGGTAGTTTTGATTGATTCTAACTTAAAACTCATTTCAAAGCGGGCCTAACCTATGTAATAGAATATGCATGCACCCAGGACTTCCGAAGGTGAAGCTAAGCAGCAATTTAAGCTACGAAAATTATTCAATGAAAATCTTCCATGGCGGCAACCAAAAAAAAAAAGGTTCAGCTTGAATTTTCCATAATGAATTTTCCATAATATTAGTCAGCAGGTGAAAATTTTCTAGGTAACTGAAATTTTCTAAAGCCCTTTGAAGTATGCAATCGTCATCGCAGAGACAAGACAAAGAAATGAGTCGCAATAAAACTATAAAAATTATCTACTACAAAATTACCCCACGGCGGTCGCTCAACCGAGAAATTTAAGAATAGTTTTCAAAACTTTCAATCTATAATTCCCATTTGTCGAAACGTATTATATCCCTTGAGGCTAGAAAACAATTACATCTCAATAACTTCTCCAGTTAGTTTAGCATTGCGCTTTTGTATCACAAAGATCTCACCATTCAAAATTATCAAATTCATCATGTATCATGTGGAACCAACAACTAATCCCTAACTGCATAAATCTATCAATATGATGTTTGAAAAGTTGAATGGGCACGCAATAACACGACAAGGAATCTAAAAGGAATCCCAGAAATGCCACAGTTAAAAGTTCACTCATAAACCGAAATCACGACAAACAGTTTAGAAACATTGGAAGTAGCAAAGAGTTTGAAAATGCTGAGATTATCATCCCAAGGCCTTGGCAGTCATGCTCCAGATCCAGTGAGGTAATGCCATCGCTGAATCAAAAATGCCCAATCCCGCAGAATGGCGATAATGTAGCTCACCCCAAATGGATTCACGTCCTCCTCGTCAAACGGATTGCTATCGTATCGACCCGCCATGCGCGATAGGGAGAAGAAAAGGAGAGCAAGGATTCAAAAAGAGGAATCACTTCGCTAGAGAGAACGGAGTGGTGGTCGGTCGAGGGCGGTTCTGCTCGGACAGTGATACCTGATAACACTACATAAAATATAGACGAAATCATGAAAGTATAAATGCACTCAAATAACTGAGAAAAATATTTCGCAGCTGCGCGCTTCGTCCATCCCCCACGTGAGATTCGAACCGTCGCTCCGTGCCGGACAGAAATTGCTTCGAAATATTATAAATCATTAAATAAAATAAAAAATGAAAGTTTATATATACAAAGCACCTAATCGGCTAATCCATAAGCACATTTAAATTTTGGCGTGGCATATATAAATGCACAAAAATTGGATGCTATTTATGTATATTTCTCAAATAAAAAATGTTTGGGATTCTAATGTTCATCCTACAAAATATAAAAAAAAAATTTTAATTGTTAGAATTTTTTTTATAAAATAGGCTAAATAATTAGGGGCACTTGGGCTTTCTTTGAAGGAGCATCTTTTTTAAAAGATACTTCCGCCAAACGGTGGAGGTCACACT
The DNA here is from genome assembly GCF_001263595.1 of Phalaenopsis equestris. NCBI lineage: Eukaryota > Viridiplantae > Streptophyta > Magnoliopsida > Asparagales > Orchidaceae > Phalaenopsis > Phalaenopsis equestris. Next base: position 26,075 of record NW_018164776.1, on the reverse strand, counting down.
TCCGCTAAACGGTGGAGGTCAGCTCTGATCTAAAATGGTGAAACTTGATATTTTTGCAATACACATGTCTGAGACATTCGAAAATTGCTTCTTTATCAATTGAAATTTTTTCTATATGTCGACATTCGCCGCAACGAATGGAACTTCATTGTCTTGCCTTCTCAAACGAAGCATTAAATACATATCATCAAATACTTATGTATTTATATATTATTGTATCCAAGTTTGTCCTGATAGGTATGTCAAATGATTGAAGCGGTACAGACCTTGTGTGAGAATAATAAAGAGAGAGAGAAGAGAAAAGAAATAAAATATCATTCGTACGCTTGCGCTGTTTGGGCAAATTGGGGTATTATCGGGCTCTTTAACCCCTTTTATATGTTAAAAATAATTGTTACATTGAGAAAAAGAGATAGTTCTCTCTATATAAAAAAAATTCAAGAGAGTGGAGCCCTAATTTTTACATGTTATGGGCTTTCTATTTATAAGAGAAAGATGAATCAAGTTTAAAATTACATGTTTGCCTTGAGAAAAAGAGATAGTTCTCTCTATTAAAAAAAAGTCAAGAGAGTGGAGCCCTAATTTTACATGTTATGGGCTTTCTATTTATAAAAGAAAGATGAATCAAGTTTAAAATTACATGTTTGCCCTGACTTTTATGGGAGAATTACAGCTTATTATTATTTTTATTAATGCCCAACTTTAACAGGGGAGTTACAAGTCTTTATGGTGTATTTTTATAATTCGTGCTTTAATAAGGGAGTTAGAGGTCTTTTTATGATGTTTTTTATTGTATATGTTTTATCAAGGGAGTTATATGTCTTTATGGTGTATTTTTATACTCATAACTAATTTTTAGCACATGACAAAAATCATAAGAGCTCAAAAATAATGAAGGACCCAACCTTCACAGCTCGATATGAAATAAACTGAAAATTTTAAATTCAAGATGACTCAATCAACAGTAGAATTGTGTTTGGATTTAAATATTAGATCTAATTGTGATTTAGGTCGAAAAAGAGTTAATATAAATAACTCAAAATCAACTCGACACTGGTTTGAACTCATAGTTTGCAAGTTTGTGTCAAATTAATTGAGTCGAATAAGTTATACTTTGTCAAATTTATTTTTAATAAAAACATGATCTAAGAATTGAGTCAAATTTTAGGTCAAATATTTTAATAAATTTAAGGCAAATGTATTCAAATTGATTGAGTTAAAATCATTTTTTTTTTGTCAAATTTAAGCCGAAACAAACTCAAATTAAGTCAAAACCAAAATCAACCCTTCAACTTATGTTAAAAATATTAGGGGGTATTTGGTAGCTGAATTTAAGGCGGATTTTGATCTAAATTTAATGTAGTTTAAATCGGATAACTTCTCCGACCCAACATAAATCCCAAATTTATTGAATCAATTCAGAGATGGATTTAAAAACTCGTTTCCCATGAGTCATAGAGTAGAAGAGAAGATAGAAGGATACGGTTGCCTAGCAGCTCGCAACATGTCACCTCGCTTATCGATGCAGGTTGAAACCTCTCCTACATCACTCCCACTCTCCCGGTACCTTTCCTCTTTCTAGTCTCTGCCCGAACCCTCGCGATACAGTCGTGATTAGAGCTTAGCTGGAGAGGCAACAATGGGATCGCGATACAATATTGAATAATGAATATTTGAATTAATAAAATAGTTGTCTTGCTGAAAGTTATATGAAAATCTTAATTAATCATCTGGTTCTTTGGCTGTGAAAATAAACTATGCATTTATGGATGACTTAGTTATGTCATCTTCCTTTGTTGCGCCTTGCTTCAAACTCAGAGATTTCTTATTGTTACGTAAGTCTAATTTTCATAATAAAATAGGTATTCTTTCTTCCTGTTTTATGACTAATAACTATATTTTTATCGGATATCCACTGAAACATCATATATAGCTTTAATTTTTAGGTTAGTTTGGCTTAATTGTTACTCTGTATTTTGTTTTGAAACCTTGTGCTCTATTTTTTGGTGAGCGATCAAAACCTTAATGCTTAATCATTGTTTGCTCGAGCTATTTTTGTGCATTTAACATTTAGTTAAGCAGATGCAAAAGAGACATAAAATTGAGCATGTTTTAAGTCATATCAACTGCACGAGCTGTGATAAATTTTGTAGGCTGCAGAGGCCAGAGTTGAAAGTTGCATGGGCAATGGACCATGAAGGTCATAACATTGAACTGTAATTATACTTGTATAAAGCCATTGTATTCTGAATACGATGATTATTTTGGGTGTGCATTGTTAAACCATCTTCGAGAGACGAAGTTGCACTGTATGCGGGGTGTGTCATTGCCCTATTTTGTAAGGTGTTTCGTTACTTTGCAACATATGTCGAGATTCTACAATGCATGTCATGATTCCACAAGCACTTAGGGACCACCGTGACGTCTTTGCCTGGTTCGCCATAGAGATGCCATGGATACCAACAGATGTAGCATGTCATGGTTTTTTTTTTAATCTATTATACTGATGAGACTCTTAGATTTCTTCCCGCTTCTCTGAAGTCATTGAGCCTGTAGCCATGAAGGAGAAGTTATCAAGTTTTATTGAAGCTTTTCATATTTGGATTCTGATGGTTAATATAGCAGAGATGAGAGTAGGTGCACAAACGATGCAAATTAAAGGTTCTGTTGAATTTTTTGTAATTGTGTCTAGATAATCTGTTGTATTTTCATGTTAGAAATATTTGACAGATTTGAACTGCAATGAATTATCTTATAGTTGTGATATGAATGTATTGGATTACTTTGTCTCCAATTGATGAAATAAATAGTTTATTTATTTGAAGAAAATTCAAGGCGGTGCATTTTTCTATGAGAAAAATAAAGCAATAAATTGGGAAATCTTAGTTCTGAAGTTATAAAAATTCCTGTTTGGTGGACATCTCATCTTGTCCGCTAAATCTACAAAGCTGCTTAAGGGTCCGTTTGGGGCAGCTTGTGCATTTCAGGATAAGCTGTTTATCCTGAAACATTGCCCGTGGGCCGGCCGCAGGGGTCGACCCGCAGCCTGCGTTTAGTGTAACAACCCAAACGCAGTTTCGGATAAGCTGGCGAAACGTGCAAACCAAACGGTGCGGCGGCAATTTGAAAACACCGCCCACACTTATAAGATGACCCAAACAGACCCTAAGTCATATATATATTCACTATTTGAACTGTTGTTTTATTTATTCATTTATTTGCCCAAAAAAGATTTAACTTCATCAAAAATATGTTTCAAATACTATTCTGCAACAGATTTATGAAGAGTAGCTGAACAAATTATCCTTTTCATAATTAATATCTTCATCAAATACTTGGAAAGGCATTGCACAATATTTCCATATCTTATTTTATAGAAGTTCTTTGATTAAGCTTTTTGAGATTATTATTGATGTGTGCTATAAAATTTGCGGCGGTAGAGTAATGGATTATCGTCTTGGCATTGCACGAGGATTCAACACACACTCAGATGAAAATGAATCAACCTATGATGACACCATAAGTTTTTACTTGGAAAACTCGGAAAGCGAAAAAAACATGAGATCTGGCCCAGTTATAAAAATTTACTATAAGTTGATGATTACAGAAGCCTCTTGTCCCACAGACGGAAATTAGTTACTAGATTTTCCAAAGTACAAAGTCAACTGACGGCGTCTAGTTAGCGATGGTTGATAGAGGTCGGCGGTGATCGACGGTAGTCGACGACAATTGATGAAGGTCGATGGTGGTTGACAGAGATCAGCGGTGGTCCACAACAATCGATGACGATTGATGGTGGTCGACAACAATCGATGATGATCGATGGTGGTCGACCGAGGTCAGCTGTTGTTGACGGTGGTCATAAGTGCTAACGATCAGTGGTGGTCGTCGGAGATCGACGATAACAAGGATAATGTTGGACTTGAGCTTCTTCTCAAAGCCTTAAGTTCTCTCTCTAGCCTCCTCCCCTCATGTGAGGGGTGGGGCTCTATTTCTAATGTTCTTGGTGCAATTATTTGGTGTAATTAATGCAGAAATATGAAATAATTTTATCTGATGGTCTAGAGGGATTCTCTTGATTGGATGGCGTTTGATGGACGTTTGAGTGCCTTAACGATGCTGGAATTGTGCAATCTTAGGTTCGTTGGATTCATCTTATCAAGACGCTCGATTCGACTATAAACTCACTGAATTCGACATTTGTTTGATCTTTCAAATGTGTCTGGAAATCTTCCAAAGCTGATTCAATCGCTTAATCTGGACTTGATTTGACTCGGATTGGACTAACCTTGATATTAATGGGTCATTCTCATCGAGTCGGTCAGTTTGATTATAAGTTTACTAAAATCGGAATTCTCAATAGCTTTTAATCAAGATTTGAATGTTTCTTGCTCAAAAGGTTGCCTCGAGATTCGTGATGGATGATAAAAATTTATTGGTGGCGTATCAGTTACTCCCCTATTTATCTATTTTTTTATTTTTATTTTTAATTTTTTTTGGAAGAGATGAAGAGCTATTTTTTTAATAAAGGATTTTTTTTTTTTAACGAAAAAGCGGTTTTTTGTTTTTTTAATGAAAATTGATTTTTTTTTAATGAAGGGTTGTTTTTTAATGAAATGCGGTTTTTTTTTAATAGTTATAATTAATTTTATCATAAATATAGTGAGTTTTTTAGCCTATAAATAGGCCAAGGAGAGGAGAAAAATGGTGGAGTCCTCATCCCTGCTTAGCAGGTAATTCGAGATTTCCTACAAAAAGAAAGTCGTCACTATTCTGCGTAGTAAGCAAACAACGGGATCTTCTTTCTCGTTGCGGAGAAATGTTGCATAGAAGGGTTGCAGCGAAAAGTTGCGGTGAAACGTTACAGCGAAGTGTTGCAGCAAAACATCGCGGTGGAGTGTCGCGGCGATGTAATGCGTTGTGGCGGGGCGTCGCGTGTTTAGCTATATACCAGTTGTTGTGGTATATAGAAATAAAATAAGAGAACAATCTTTGATAAAAGCGAAAAGTAGAATGAGAAAAATTCGCACCAGAAAAATAGTAACACAGCGGAACACACAGATTTACGTGGTTCGACAAATTGCCTACGTCCACGGAGTTGCAGAGGATTTTACTACTTAAAGAATTTACATCAGTCGATGGTCTCGACTTATAAAAGGAATCTCTCACTTCGTTGCTCTCTCTTCTTCTCTTTTTGTTCTTCTCTCTCTACACCGAGATACACCGAAGAAGATAAACTTACAAGAGAAATAGAATCCAATTTCTCTTCTGCCACAAGCCACCAAGAAGAAGCCAATGGAGAACAATCTTCTTCTTCTTCTTTCTTTTTCCTTCTACCG
>NW_018164776.1:13766-19452 GCF_001263595.1 Phalaenopsis equestris | reverse complement strand
TGCTTTAATAAGGGAGTTAGAGGTCTTTTTATGATGTTTTTTATTGTATATGTTTTATCAAGGGAGTTATATGTCTTTATGGTGTATTTTTATACTCATAACTAATTTTTAGCACATGACAAAAATCATAAGAGCTCAAAAATAATGAAGGACCCAACCTTCACAGCTCGATATGAAATTAACTGAAAATTTTAAATTCAAGATGACTCAATCAATAGTAGAATTGTGATTGGATTTAAATATTAGATCTAATTGTGATTTAGGTCGAAAAAGAGTTAATATGAATAACTCAAAATCAACTCGACACTGGTTTGAACTCATAGTTTGAAAGTTTGTGTCAAATTAATTGAGTCGAATAAGTTATACTTTGTCAAATTTATTTTTAATAAAAACATGATCTAAGAATTGAGTAAAATTTTAGGTCAAATATTTTAATAAATTTAAGGCAAATGTATTCAAATTGATTGAGTTAAAATCATTTTTTTTGTCAAATTTAAGCCGAAACAAACTCAAATTAAGTCAAAACCAAAATCAACCCTTCAACTTATGTTAAAAATATTAGGGGGTATTTGGTAGCTGAATTTAAGGCGGATTTTGATCTAAATTTAACGTAGTTTAAATCGGATAACTTCTCCGACCCAACATAAATCCCAAATTTATTGAATCGATTCAGAGATGGATTTAAGGACTCGTTTCCCATGAGTCATAGAGTAGAAGAGAAGATAGAAGGATATGGTTGCCTAGTAGCTCGCAACATGTCACCTCGCTTATCGATGCAGGTCAAAACCTCTCCTACATCACTCCCACTCTCCCGGTACCTTTCCTCTTTCTATTCTCTGCCCGAACCCTCGCGATACAGTCGTGATTAGAGCTTAGCTGGAGAGGCAACAATGGGATCGCGATACAATATTGAATAATGAATATTTGAATTAATAAAATAGTTGTCTTGCTGAAAGTTATATGAAAATCTTAATTAATCATCTGGTTCTTTGGCTGTGAAAATAAACTATGCATTTATGGATGACTTAGTTATGTCATCTTCCTTTGTTGCGCCTTGCTTCAAACTCAGAGATTTCTTATTGTTATGTAAGTCTAATTTTCATAATAAAATAGGTATTCTTTCTTCTTGCTTTATGACTAATAAAAATATTTTTATCGGATATCCGCTGACACATCATATATAGCTTTAATTTTTAGGTTAGTTTGGCTTAATTGTTACTCTGTATTTTGTTTTGAAACCTTGTGTTCTATTTTTTGGTGAGCGATCAAAACCTTAATGCTTAATCATTGTTTGCTCGAGCTATTTTTGTGTATTTAACATTTAGTTAAGCAGATGCAAAAGAGACATAAAATTGAGCATGTTTTAAGCCATATCAACTGCACGAGCTGTGATAATTTTTGTAGGCTGCAGAGGCCAGAGTTGAGAGGAGCATGGGCAATGGACCACGGAGGTCATAACATTGAACTGTAATTATACTTGTATAAAGCCATTGTATTCTGAATACGATGATTATTTTGGGTGTGCATTGTTAAACCATCTTCGAGAGACGAAGTTGCACTGTATGCGGGGTGTGTCATTGCCCTATTTTGTAAGGTGTTTCGTTACTTTGCAACATATGTCGAGATTTTACAATGCATGTCATGATTCTACAAGCACTTAGGGACCACCGTGACGTCTTTGCCTGGTTCGCCATAGAGATGCCATGGATACCAACAGATGTAGCATGTCATGGTTTTTTTTTTAATCTATTATACTGATGAGACCCTTAGATTTCTTCCCGCTTCTCTGAAGTCATTGAGCCTGTAGCCATGAAGGAGAAGTTATCAAGTTTTATTGAAGCTTTTCATATTTGGATTCTGATGGTTAATATAGCAGAGATGAGAGTAGGTGCACAAACGATGCAAATTAAAGGTTCTGTTGAATTTTTTGTAATTGTGTCTAGATAATCTGTTGTATTTTCATGTTAGAAATATTTGACAGATTTGAACTGCAATGAATTATCTTATAGTTGTGATATGAATGTATTGGATTACTTTGTCTCCAATTGATGAAATAAATAGTTTATTTATTTGAAGAAAATTCAAGGCGGTGCATTTTTCTATGAGAAAAATAAAGCAATAAATTGGGAAATCTTAGTTCTGAAGTTATAAAAATTCCTGTTTGGTGGACATCTCATCTTGTCCGCTAAATCTACAAAGCTGCTTAAGGGTCCGTTTGGGGCAGCTTGTGCATTTCAGGATAAGCTGTTTATCCTGAAACATTGCCCGTGGGCCGGCCGCAGGGGTCGACCCGCAGCCTGCGTTTAGTGTAACAACCCAAACGCAGTTTCGGATAAGCTGGCGAAACGTGCAAACCAAACGGTGCAGCGGCAATTTGAAAACACCGCCCACACTTATAAGATGCCCCAAACAGACCCTAAGTCATATATATATTCACTATTTGAACTGCAGTTTTATTTATTCATTTATTTGCCCAAAAAAAAGATTTAACTTCATCAAAAAATATGTTTCAAATACTATTCTGCAACAGATTTATGAAGAGTAGCTGAACAAATTATCCTTTTCATAATTAATATCTTCATCAAATACTTGGAAAGGCATTGCACAATATTTCCATATCTTATTTTATAGAAGTTCTTTGATTAAGCTTTTTGAGATTATTATTGATGTGTGCTATAAAATTTGCGGCGGTAGAGTAATGGATTATCGTCTTGGCATTGCACGAGGATTCAACACACACTCAGATGAAAATGAATCAACCTATGATGACACCATAAGTTTTTACGTGGAAAACTCGGAAATGGAAAAAAAACATGGGATCTGGCCCAGTTATAAAAATTCACTATAAGTTAATGATTACAGAAGTCTCTTGTCCCACAGACAGAAATTTGTTACTAGATTTTCCAAAGTACAAAGTCAAATGACGGCGTCTAGTTAGCGATGATTGATAGAGGTCGGCGGTGATCGACGGTAGTCGACGACAATTGATGAAGGTCGATGGTGGTCGACAGAGATCAGCGGTGGTCGACAATAATCGATGACGATTGATGGTGGTCGACAACAATTGATGACGATCGATGGTGGTCGACCGAGGTCAGCGGTTGTTGACGATGGTCATAAGTGCTAACGATCACTGGTGGTCGTCGGAGATCGACGATAACAAGGATAATGTTGGACTTGAGCTTCTTCTCAAAGCCTTAAGTTCTCTCTCTAGCCTCCTCCCCTCATGTGAGGGGTGGGGCTCTATTTCTAATGTTCTTGGTGCAATTAATGCAGAAATATGAAATATTTTTATCTGATGGTCTGGAGGGATTCTCTTGATTGGATGGCGTTTGATGGACATTTGAGTACCTTAACGAGTTGGAATTGAGAAATCTTTGGTTCGTTGGATTCATCTTATCAAGACGCTCGATTCGACTATAAACTCGCTGAATTCGACATTCGTTTGATCTTTCAAATGTGTCTGGAAATCTTCCAAGACTGATTCAATTGCTTAATCTGGACTTGATTTGACTCGGATTAGACTAACCTTCATATCAATGGGTCATTCTCATCGAGCCGGTCAATTTGACTATAAGTTTACTAAAATCGGAGTTCTCAATACCTTTTAATCAAGATTTGAATGTTTCTTGCTCAAAAGGTTGCCTCGAGATTCGTGATGGATGATAAAAATTTGTTGGTGGCATATCAGTTACTCCCCTATTTATCTATTTTTTTTTTTAAATTTTTTTTGGAAGAGATGAAGAGCTGTTTTTTTAATTAAGGATTGTTTTTTTTTAATGAAAAGCGGTTTTTTTTCTTTTATAAAGAGCTATTTTTTTTAATGAAAAGAGGTTTTTTTTTTAGTAAAGAGCTGTTTTTTTAATGAAAATTGGTTTTTTTTTTAATGAAGGGTTGTTTTTTAATGAAATGCGGTTTTTTTTTAATAGTTATAATTAATTTTATCATAAATATAGGGAGTTTTTTAGCCTATAAGTAGGCCAAGGAGAGGAGAAAAATGGTGGAGTCCTCAGCCCAGCTTAGCAGGTAAGTCGAGATTTCCCACAAAAAGAAAGTCGTCACTATTCTGCGTAGTAAGCAAACAATGAGATCTTCTTTCTCGTTGCGGCGAAATGTTGCATAGAAGGGTTGCAGCGAAAAGTTGAGGCGAAATGTTACGGCGAAGTGTTGCAGCAAAACATCGCGGTGGAGCGTCGCGGCGATGTAATGTGTTGTAGCGGGGTGTCGCGTGTTTAGCTATATACCAGTTGTTGTGGTATACAGAAATAAAATAAGAGAACAATCTTTGATAAAAGCGAAAAGTAGAATGAGAAAAATTCGCACCAGAAAAATAGTAACACAGCGGAACACACAGATTTATGTGGTTCGACAAATTGCCTACGTCCACGGAGTTGCAGAGGATTTTACTACTTAAGGAATTTACATCAGTCGATCGTCTTAACTTAGAAGAGGAATCTCTCACTTCGTTGCTCTCTCTTCTTCTCTCTTTGTTCTTCTCTCTCTACACCGAGATACACCGAAGAAGATAAACTTACAAGAGAAATAAAAACCGATTTCTCTTCTGCCACAAGCCACCAAGAAGAAGCCAATGGAGAACAATCTTCTTCTTCTTCTTTCTTTTTCCTTCTACCGTAAGGAACTACTTCTTGCACTTTTCTTCCTCTATTTCGACGAAATCCGAAGAAGAACACGGAAAAGGCTGCGTCGTAGTCTTAAGGAGAACCATGTCTTCTTCCTTTCTTTCGAACCACACGCATGGATACCAAACAAATGACGCGAACGTTCCTTTTATCGCAACTGAGAAAGGCCGATGGAGGGAACAGTTGAACGGGAGTAGGAGGCAGAAGTCGCGAAGTTTTGCGATTGGGGAGGCGGGAGCGGGAAATCGAAATCGGTCTCCAGCGCTAACACCGCAGCGACGCGACGCGTTGCAGCGAAGCATTGCGTATTCCGGAGGAGAGTCCCATGCCGCTCTTGCACGTTTTGAAAGTGATAAAGAAATAATGTAGTTTTCTCACCTCGCCACGACGAGGAGATTTTCATGCTTATATGGTGGCGATATTTAGAGACCCCTTAACGATCATCAGAAGTACTGTAATTCTAGGAAGGCGATGCCGATTCTAATTGAAGATGAACCGATTTGTTGTAGCCCTTATATATGTATATGTTGGTATTTATAGTCTTTTTAATCATCACATGTGACAATTGTAGATGATAACAATGTATTTATTTGTTGCTTCCACGGTTGTTGTGGCTTCTTAATCGCACAAAATTCTTCTGAGGCTCGTAGCCTTCTGAGGAATTTTATGCATTTGTGTCTTCTGAGGCTTGTAGCCTTCTGAGGTCTTTAATATATCTGTGCTTTCTGAGGTTTGTAGCCTCTGAGGTCTTTGATGTACTTGTGCCTTGTGAGGCTTGTAGTCTTCTGAGGTCTTTGAGTGTACATGTGCCTTCTGAGGCTTGTAGCCTGCTGAGGTCTTTGATTGTACCTATGCCCTTAGAGGCTTGTAGCCTTTTGAGGTCTTTGAGTGCAGACCCTGTCACCACATGCTCTCATGAAGTCTTTCTAGTGAGGACTGTTGACACAATTTTAGTTAAGGAGTTGCCCGTTGGAAGCTGCCGGTTGGCTGAATCGGAATCCCGCCGCCCGATTCGGAAATATATTTAATTTACACACACACACACA
>NW_018164776.1:1242-13743 GCF_001263595.1 Phalaenopsis equestris | reverse complement strand
TATATATATATATATATATATAAGTTTAAAAAAATATGAAATCAAATTGACACCATATTTTCACAGTTTAAATGAAAGAGCACTACACCTCAAACCATGTATCTATCCCTAAAGATAAACACAAGACTTGAGGATGAGGCTATCAAATAAACTAAGAAATATATGACATTCCTTTGGTCTGCGAAACCATTTTATTTGCCGAAAACTTCCCCTATTTAATACAAAGAATTAAATTGGGTTTATATTAAGTTGGGTTTGGAAAAGCTTCGTATAAGGGGAAGCCAGTTGGGTTCGGAAAAGCTTCCTATAAGGACAAACCCCTATAGTTAATTACATCTTAGATAACCGAAGTCACCTAAGAAAACTCTCGATAAAAATCAGGAAATGTTATCTTCAAAGAGGTCAAAGAATTCAACATTTCAACGAGATCAGACAAAAAGGTGTGAAAGGGGAATAATTCAAATTTGGAACATTTTATTTTGGAATCCAAAGGAGGAAGGACTAGGGAATGTCATAGATCCGAAGGAGAACCTTGATGACTTCCCAGTCAATCCTATTGTTTGGCTTCGATTTTGAGGAAAAATTATTTAAATGTTTCATCTTGCCAATTTTATTTGTTTAGGGCTTACATTTATGTGAAACGATCACATAAATAGCTTGGAAGATGAGAGGATTTAGATCATAACAGACGACAACCTCAGAATCCTAAAGCAGGTTAGGGCTTAAATTGTATAGCAGAGCTATAAAAAAGCCTAAAGAAAAGTTGAGGATTTATGTTTGCATAAACAAACAACCTTGAATTCCCACTGATTTGTTGTTTAATTCTAATGAATGATATTCAGTTGTAGATCCTCTTGCTGTTGAAGATGGTCGTGCTGCCCACAATGCTAGCTCCAAGTTCCTCGTCGTGGCGAATTTAAGTTTTATAATATGTCAAGTTCTGATTTCAAATCCAATATTTCCTATGGGCCATGGTTATTTAAATATTATGCGGCATATTAAAGTTGATTAGAGCGACACCGGTTAGGATCCTATGGTTCCCTCGTTTCTTCGTTCATGTACCACTATTTTCTTTCGGATTCGCTTAGTCCAAATTAATTTACTAAACTCAACTTAATGAATTTTGTACTTTCATTTAGACCGTGGGAAGTCTCGTTAGCAACCGTAGGTTACCTCCTCCGAGGGATTCCCGATCATTCGATAGAGACGTCTTAATTTAGTTGCAATTGGGGTTTTGTAATGTTTGTGATTAAATTTTGAATTGTCTTATATTTTGAATGTTGTGGCGATGAATTTTATCTTGGTTGATTTTAATTTTAATTTTGGTTTTAGTTTTGTGGCTATCCTAAAGGTTTTAGTTTTCATGTAGGGTGACATTGTTGTTTAGCTTGCAAGTTCATGAACGTAATAGTACAATGTAAAAGATATGAGAAAATAAAACACTGTAAACTATAAAAGCGTACCTGGCGAGTCTTCTAGTTCCTCTACCTGAAACTTTAGTATCTTTGCAAGGTATATATATATAATTTTGCAGGAATTAAAACATGCTTATAAAGAAAGTAGAAAATACAAGTTTGAGGTGTGTCTACGAGATCCTATGTCATATCTTGATGGTTCCAAATTTTGAGGATGATTTCATTAAGCAAATCATAATAAGTTCAGATGTCCTTCAAGATTTTCAAAGGATTATGAAGAAGTTTAGGGTAATACCCTAAACATTTCATAATCCCTGGAATTATCTAGAGTTCATTTTGACCTTATTATGTTTACTATATAGTTCATCCAGTTAATACCCTTATGCTTAATGAATTTTTATATTTTGATTATCCCTTAAGTAAAGTAATTATCACTTGATGTCTCATTTATTATATAGGTAAAAACCCTTGGAGGCAACTCAACTCAATTAAGGAATTTAATTAATTTGATTTTTAAAGAATGAGCTTGTAGTGTTCTGAAAAGTTTTAAATTAATTATAAATTATTTTCTAAACCTCATTAGACAACATTTTGATTAAGCCTAGTTCACTACTAAGTCCTTAAGATTTAATGGGTAAATTTGTAATTTTAAGAAAAAGGGTTTTCAATATTTATATTCTTAATCCTCATAATGAATTATAAATCATCTCAAAACCATTAGTTGGGGGTTTAAAATCAGTGATTTGTGATCATCTAAAATTAATCTCCTCACCGTAATATCTCCTTATTTAAATATTCTTTTAAATTTCATTAATTTTGGAAAATTACACATTTATCCTTTATAAGATCAAAATGAGATGGGTTATTACCACTTATCCCTTTTATGTTTCAATCATCAAGACATGTCAATTAAGATTATTTGTTGCACATATAGTCATTTGATTAAGCCTAAATATTAATTAAGCCTTAAATTCTAAAATTACCATTTTGCCCCTAAGGCCTTAATACCCTATAATTCATTAAATTAGACTCAAATGACTTAAAAATTTATGTTACCTCACTCATGGGTTAATTAAAACATCAGAAGAGAAAATGTGGTTTTTCTGAATTTATTTAATTTTTATAATTATTTTTAATGTAAAAATAGGGATTTTTAATGAAAATTTAATAACTCCAACAAGATAAAACTTCTATCCTTAAGAAAATTATTGAAGGTTCACCTAGTTCAAAGGAACACTTAGACCAATTTTCATGATTTTTAGAGATTTAAATTAATTATTAGAATTACTTATTTTTTTTAGAATTAATTAAATATAAAATATTTTTTAAGTGGCAAATTGAATTTTATATTTTTATTAAATCTCTCTAAGTTTAGGGAACCCAATGAAATAAATTTCATATTTTTTTGGTTTTTATTTTAATTATTGGAATTATTTTAGTGAAAAATTAAAGAAAATAGATTTTTAAGCTTTTAAAATTACTATCTTGACTTAGAACATTAGGAAAATTATTTTAATTGGTTCCAAGTGATCATAAAGCTAAATGTGACATTTTGATGTGTTTTTATAATTTTGTGATTTTTATGATTTTCAATTAATTTTATTAATTTAAATGCTTAAAAATAGCTTAAAAATGAAGTATTTATTTTAATTCCACTTTTATTTTTTTTAGGTTCCTCTGGTCATAAGGAGCTCTCAAAACCAATTTTGTAATTTTTTGAGTTGTATTTTAATTATTAGAATTGTTTTTAATGCCAAAACTGTGATTTTACTAAATTAATCCATTTGAATGGTTAAATTAACTCCAATTGACTTCAAATTTTTATGGGGAACTAGCCTAACATTAAAATACAGTGGAGAATGATTTTTATACCATTTACATTTATATTTACTCCAAATTAATTTTCTTTTCATTTTTAGGGTTGGTGACAATTATAATTATTTTGAATGGTTTAAACTAAGTTTATATTTTTCCTAGGTTCCTCTTACCACAGTGAACCTACCAAAATAAATTTTGTATTTTTCTAATGAGTATTTTAATTATTATAATTTTTATACCAAAATAGGGGTCATTTCCTTGAAAATTAGATATCTATGCTTAGAGATCTCCCCTAACCTTAGAAAAATCAGAACTAATGACATGTAGAATAAAAGCCCCAAAGATCAAGTCATGGTGAAATGTCCATACAAATGAAAAATCAAAATAAGGAAAACATCATTTAATTAATTAAAAATAAAATATACATAAAATGAACATAAAAATATTTCCACATTGGAAAATATTTTTACATTGTTCTCCTCTTTTCATTGAGCAATAGGATATTTTTCTTTTATTGTTATGATTTTTTTACACAAAGTTATGCATTTTTGAAGTTATGGCTATTTAAATAAATAAAAAAAATATCCTATTTATCTACTTATCCGTGTCAGCCTCGTACGCGTTGAAGAGACGCGTGTCACCACGGGATTGGGCATTGCCGTCCGCGTTAGCTCCTTCTTTTCGAACCGTAGCTCTGTTCGGTGCGATTAGGACCATCCAAGCGATACACGGAAGATCAGAAGACGCGTGGTCATCGTCCCCAACGAATCAAGCCCACAAACTGTCTGTTTTCTAGGCTTCATATCTCACTCGATACCAACCAAATCAAGTGAGGCTTGTTCCTATAGACTCGTCTTGACTAGGAGAACATATCCATACGGTTAATTGACCCTTAACTCAATTCTATACATATGGAGAATCAAATGAAGTTTGGTTTAGGGTTAACTTTCAATACCTTGGTCCAAGAGGGGATGCCTCGATTGGATGGTTGTGGAAGCTTCGTGGTGCACCCAAGAGCTTAGAGATGGAGCCTTAAGCCGAGGTGAATCACCTAGATATGAATTCGACCAAGGCCGAATTAGGGGTCCAATCAAAGTCCACCTTAGGGTGCTCTAGTGATGGGGCTTTTATGGGGGATCTTCCTCTCTTACTTTGACGATGGTGTGGGTGCAATTAATTTGGATTTGGTGGAGGTTTGAGAGGTGTCCTACTTCAGCCTAGGAATTGAGCTCCAAAATTGAGCTCGGGAAGTGGATTTGAGTGGCTAAGGAGGGTTGGGTTAAGTTCAAGAGGTCTTAAAGTGGCTCTGGAAGTAATTTGTTAGAGTCTCCCCAAGGAATTTCAAGCTCTCGCCCTTTGTTCATGGAGGAAGGGGGTTTAAATAGATGGGGAAGGAGAGGCCACCAGGGGCAATTGGTGGGTGTCCTAAGTTGCTTATGTGGATGCCAACAATTTGCAAAAATCCAATTGGGATGAGCCAACTTGGATGGGTTTAATTTTGAGTTTTGATCATAATGGAGCTTTTGATTTTGGGTTTTCCGACCACCAAGCTGGCTGGCCAGCCAGAGAGGGGTCAGCATCTGACTCAGAGAGGTCAAGGCTTGGTGTTGGTGAAGTCAATTGGGGTTGGCCATGTGTAAAGGTATGGATTGAAATAATATGGGAAAAGGGCTATTTTGGGTCAATTCGGGACAAATCATTTTTTGGGGTTGGGTTCACCGCTCAAGGCTGGTTTTGGTGCTGGGGAAAATCAGGAGGTTCAGCTTAATTAGCATGGTGAAGTCTCTGTCCAAGGAGATTTGGCTAAACATGGGTTAGAGTTATTCATGGGAGGGGTTATTAGAATATTAAGGATATTTGAAAGTGGTTTAGCCTCTTTCCAATAATAGCTTGATTTGAACTTGGGCTTTTGGAATTAAGTGTAGTGGGCTTGGGCCTTTGAAATTGAAATTGAATTTGGCCTAAAATTTGGGCTAATTGAATATTGAGTTTGGTGTAGGAATATTTCATGAGAGATTTGGCAAAGTTTCAAGTGATTTTGAATTGAATTGGTGGGCCAATTTGATGGATTTAGGCATATGGTCAAAATTGGGCCTTTTTGGAATTGAATGAAATTGGTTTTGAATTTTAATTAGAATAGAATTGGGGATGCTAAATTTTGGTTTAGAATTGAAATTGGGCAAGATTGGGGTCAATTGGGCCAAAATTGGGGTTAATTAGGGGACATTTGAGCCTTTAAAGGTAAATTGAAATTTTTGGTTAAATTGGGTAAAATTGGTCAAATATGGGGGTAAATTGAAATTTTTGGTCAAATTGGGTAAAATTGGTCAAATATGATCAAATTGATGATCAAAAATTGAAATTGGGAATATTTGCGATTATTGGAATTTTTGGAAATTTTTAGGTCATGAGGGGTATTTTGGTAATTTTGGTAATTTTTTAGGTATTTTGAAAATTTGGTGATTTTGGTGAATTTTGGTCAATTTAGGTAGTGGTGAGTGTTTTGAAATGATTTTTGAACAAATTTGGGTATTTGGGGTAATTTTGAAAATTTTGGCAAAAATTAGGGTTGTTGGGGTATTTTGGTAATTTGGTGGTTTCGGGCCAAAATGGGCCAATAAACCATGAAGTCATACCAAAATAATAGAAGTCATGTGAGGACTCATTTTGGATGCTCAATATGTTGGCTCTAACCCTCTTAGCCAAAGACTAAGGGTATAAGATCATCCACATGAGCTTTCCAAAAGGGGTGAGGAGACCAAACTAAGAGGTCCTAGGGTTTGGGGTAAGTGACAGAGTGTGGTGTGTGCAAATTAGCCCAACCAAAACCAGATCACCCAAGGTTAGTCATAAGGTCTGACCATCCTATGGGCACTCCCCTTGAGCTCCTCCATATTGACCTCACCTACTAAGTACTAGAGGTTAGGACCAATATGTGGAACTTCAAGTTGAGCAAAGAAGAGTTTAGAATTTCTATTGGTGAAGGTTCTTTTCCAGTCACAACCTAAACCTTAATCTAAACATACTGGCTAGACCCTAGGCTACTAAAGAGGAAAAACTAGACCTCAACCAAAAATGAGGTCAACAAGGACCCTGTCCATTACTAGTTTCTCATCGAGACTTGCCTCTTGGGCTCGTTTTCCAGAAGCATGGTAGCTTCTCATTGAGCCTTGTCGCTTAAGCTTGACTTTTAGGAGTATCGTATCTTTTCGTTGAGTCTTGCATCTTGGGCTTGACTTTTAGGGGCATGGTAGTTTCTGATCCTCAAGGGGACTTTCTACATAAAAATCTTTCATGAGAAAATAAGAAAATTTCATTGAAATGACATTTTAAAACAACATGAAAATTTTGCTAAAATAAAATTAAGAGTTTATAAGTCATTCTTTTACTCAGATAAGATGAGTTGGGGTTATACTTTTCATTCGAAAACTCCAACGATTCTCTTATGGTTCCCCTCCCATTGCTCTTGTAAGTAATGACCCAGGTGACCTTGGCATATTAGACGTTCAATTTCTTCCTTTAGCTGAAAACATCTTTCATTTGAATGTCCTTTTGCTTGGTGGAAATGAAAATATTGAGACTGATCTCCACCATCTGTATTTCTTAACGGCTTCGACCACTTGAGAGTCTCTTGATCATTGATTGTCATTAAGATGCTAACATGTGACGTGCTGAGTGGCGTGTATTATTTTTTTGATTGTTGCTCATAATTCCCCTGTGGTCTAAACTTTTTTTGTTGTGAGATTTGATTGGTATCCCTATCGTTATTCTTGTGCTTGTCCCCCAATCGCTCAAATTATTCCTTATGAGCAATGATGGCCTCATCCAGAGATTTGTGCCTCAACACGGTGAACAAGGTCAACATAAGAGTGAACTGTTCCCACATCAATGATGAGTAAAAGGGTCCTGAGCGGAGCCCCCCAAGGAAGACTCCTCTTAGTAACTCTGAATCTACTCCCGGAATCTGACGGGCTTCAGTAGAGAATTTGCGGAAGTAGTCCTTCAGTGACTCTCCTTCACTTTGGTGAACTACCGAGAGATGGGATGAATCCTTGATGATCCTTTGATTTGCGATGAACTGCTCTGTGAACAGTCTGGCAAGCTCATTAAAGGTGTTTACAATGTCCCTCAACGAAGAGTAGAACCATGTTCGAGCTTGTCCTTTAAGAGTAGTCGGGAACACTTGGCACAAAAGTGCATCAGAGGTACGTTGAATGTGCATGATGGTTCAATAATGATCAATATGATCGTAGGGGTCGATTATCCCTTCATATGTATTGATGTTCAAAAGCTTAAAGCCTGTTGGGATGGGGTGTTGGAAGACTGCATTAGCTAAGGGAGAGGATTCATGTATGTTACAGTGAGTGTAGAAGCGATCATTTTTCTCTAAGGGGAACTCTTCCTGGATGAGGCATCATAGTTCGATATGAATGACATCATCTGGAATGGCAGGAAGATGTGGCGAAGTTGGGGGGGGGTCCACAGCTGCACAGGATGGATGAGTGAAACTTGCAGTATCTAGGAGTTTAGCATCACGACCTGACAGGGGAAGTGTTCATTCTTAAGGAGGTGGGCCGGTACAAGTTCCTTCGAGCAGTATGTTTCTTGTAGGTCATGGAGTTAATGGTAAACAAATTTCATCCAATGGTGTAGGCAGCTGGTGTTTGGATCCCCCGTGTAGGATCTCTAGTTGAGACTCCTCCATTTTGCGCATTCAATCTTCTATAGAAGGACCCGAAAGCCTTCGTTGGCAGGATAACCTCTTCTAGGGTGGGAAGATGAAGAAGCATGCCGCCCTTGGCTTCGTGACAGCTCCCTGGAGCGATGGGTGTAGGAGCAGGATGCCCCGTTTTCACAAATATTGGGTCTGGTGGCTATGTTGTAAACCACGTAAGTACTTTAGTTGTGGGATTGAAACTTTCCCATAGATGACACCAAACTGATGTGTGCTAGAAAATTTGTAGCGGTAGAGTAATGGATTATCTTCTTGGCATTGCACTAGGATTCAACACACACTCAGATGAAAAGGAATCAACCTGTGATGACACCAGAAGTTTTTACGTGGAAAGCCCATAAAGGGAAAAAACCATGGGGTTTGGCCTAATTATAAAAATCCACTATAAACTAAATATTACAAGTACAACCCTTGTCCTACAGGCAGGAAATTAATACAATGTCTCTCGAGTTACAATGTCGTTGCACGAAGGAATTTGTCATAAGAAATGGGCATCAATTAGTGATGATTGAAGGTAGCCGGCAAGTGTTGGTCGACAGTGGCAGAAGTGATGCAAGACTTGAGCTCCTTCTCAAAGCTTTTTTCCCATGCATCAAGTTCTCTCCCCTCTCATGAGAGGAATGAGGCTCTATTTATAAAGTTCTGGGTGCAATTAATGTAGGAATATAAACCACCTTGATCTGAAAGTCAGGAGAATTTTCTTTGACTGGGATGACGTTTGATGGACATTTGAAGGTCTTAACGATGTCGGAATAGAGTAATCTTAGGCTTGTTGGATTCATCTTGTCGAGACACTCGATTCATTATAAACTCATTGAACCATTTTGATTTGACGGTCTGGAGAACTTCCCTCGATCGAATGGCATTTGATGGAAAATTGAGTGCTTTAATGATGTCGGAATTGAGCAATCTTGGGCTCGTTGGATTTGTCTTATCGAGACGCTCGATTTGACTATAAACTCGCTGATTCGACATTTGTTTGATTTTTCAAATGTGTCTGGAAATCTTCCAAGAATGATTCAATTGCTTGATTTGGGCTTTATTTGACTTGTATTAGACTAACCTTGATATCATTGGGTCCTTCTCATTGAGCCGGTTAGTTTGATTATAAATTTACTGAAATCGGAGCTCCAGATGACTTTTTTTATCAAGATTTGAATTTTTCTTGCTCAAAAGGTTGCCTCTAGATTCGTGATGGATGATGAAAATTTGTTGGTGGCGTATCAATTATTTTATTAGATAACACACAGATGTAATGAAATTAATTATGCTTCATTCAAACCTCCTGAACAGTACATATGATTCGCTTCTTACCATGCATAGTGAAGACGAACAGTACATCTTATGGAAGGACTATGAAATGTTAACATGCTTCTATGATTTTAAGGCGAAAATTTCAAAATAGGATTTTTTAAAATTGACATATAAAAAAATTTTTGAGAATCTAAAAAATCGTCAAGTCAATGACAACTTTGCTGCTGATGTGGCAAAGTCATCCAGTCATCGGCAAAGTTTTCCACTAACGCAACAACTTGTAAAAAAAACTTTTTTAAAGGGTTGTATGTCACACTCTTCCAAGTTAAAATAAATTGGCAAGACAACCATAAGATGAAATATTCTAAAAATGATCAGATGGATGAGAGTAATCCAAGTAACCCTAGATGACTTCACCGCATTCTAAAATATATTAGAAGGAAGCTCAGAGGATAACCCAAGAATGAATTCACCGCATTCTAAAGAATATTAGAAGGAAGCTCAGATGATAACCCAAGAATAACCTAGAAAGATCTAGTGCTATGAATGTATGTAAGAGAATGGTGTGGAACTTTCTAGAAACTAGAATATTCTAATGTAATCTTGAAAATTCCCTTAGACTTGGAGGGGACTATAAATAGGAATCTCTCCATCTAAGGTTTCCAAGCATTCAGCTGTTGTAACCACTTGATCTTAGTAAAGTGTTTCTTTCTCCAATACTTTTATCTATTCTTTTTCCAAGATTATTTTGTGCTTACAAGTCCAATAATTATGAGAGTTAGGCTGATTTAGTGCAAAGGAAGAATACTAATGCCGCATGGGTGACTTGAAATAAGTTAGTCCATGATAGTTAGTATTAGAGTCTTATTTTGAAGATATGACAAAGAGCATAAGAGAGTACATAATGGAGTTTGAAGTCACTAATGTGGAATCATCTTAACAAGAGCGAGGTCATCAAAATCAACAAGATTTAGCTACATCCAAACCAATTGGAAGGTCCAAGGACATCATGCACGACTTTGATTCACGCCTTGCTCAGGTGGAAGAGGCAGTGAATGGTGTGGAGGATCAGATAGTGGATCTTAGCCAAAAGGTTGATGGACTCAAGAAGGAGGTCAATTCAGATGCATGATAATTTAATTAGAGGATTCCTTAAGAGACCAAATGGCTAAGATACGGGAGGACTTCATGGGGGAGCTCCGGGTGGTACGAAGAGCCCATGAAGACGAGATGAACGTCGTACGTGCTAGCTTAGAGGAGATGTGTGGAAACACTTCACTATGCAAGACAACACTAGCAATATCCACCAGCAATATCCACCAGCAATCATACTTTCAAAGCAAAACACATCAAAGCACCAAAACCATAGAGTTTTGGGGGACATTGCAACCCCAAATAAGTAGACAACTTTCTATGGGGACCCGACCAATACTTTGGAGCGATGGGGATTACGAATGAAGGGGAAAGCATACAATTTGCAACCTTTTATCTCCCATACATCACTATGCTTTGATGGAGAAGAATGTGTGGAGACATCGAGAAAGGTATGTGCACCATATCCACCTTTGACGACTTCAAAAGGGAGCTAGAGGCAATTCTACCCCAAGAGTGCGAAGGATGAGGCTAGAGTTCGATTACGAAGACTCAAGAAAACATAATTGATTCGGGAATATTTTAAGGACTTTACTAGCTTGGTCCTTAAAATTCGAAACATATTTGACAATATGTTCTACTCAACTTCATGGATGGACGCCAACAGTGGGTGAAGACTGAGCTTAGGAGGTGTGAAGCACAAGATCTTGTTACTACCATCACCATCGCAAAAAGCTTGGCTGACTATACAAAGGAGTCTATAAAGCTAAGGGAAAAGAAGAATAACTATGTCAAAAGTAAGGAGTGTAAGATCAATACAAGGAAGAGACCCTTCACAAATCAACCCCATGTAAGGCAAAAGACAAGGGGAAGTCTAACAATAACAACAAAACCAAACCACACTACAACTGTTTTCTTTGTGGAGGACCTCATTGGGCAAGGGATTGCCCTCAGAAGAAGGCTTTGAACTCTCTCCTTGCAAGCCATCAAGAGGAAGAAGAAAGCATAATGACATCATAAGTGGGAATAATGCAACTACTCAATGTGGTGCACTCCTCTACAAAAACCTCGTCAAAAGGACTTCTCTTTGTGGAGGTGATTACAGGTGGGACATCTAGTACAGTAATGATAGATACGAGACCTTCTCACAACTTCATCTCTATTGAAGAATAAAAGAGGATGGATCTACATGTAACTGGAGGAGGGGGCTCCATCAAATCAGTCAACTCAGCGGCTAGGCCAATCCATGGAGTGGCCAAAGGAGTGAAGACCTGTGTCGGAGATTCGTCAAAGACATTGAATTTGTCCATCATTCCAATGGAAGATTTTATGGTGATCCTTGGCCTGGAGTTCTTGGATCAAGTGAGAGCGTTCTCAATATCATTTTCCAATAGCATGTGCATCATGGAGGGCAACCAAACTTGCCTAGTACCGACAACAAGGACTAGGAAAAAAGAAGCCAAAATGCTATCTATCATTCAATTCAAGAAGGGCATCCGACGAGAGGAGGAGAGATACTTGGTTGTTCTTCATGGCCCTGTTGACCTCATTTTTGGTTGAGGTCTAGAAAACTTCTCAAGGGAAGTGGTGGTAGTACTGGAAGAGTTTAAAGATGTTTTACCACCAAAATTACCAAAAGAACTACCACCAATAAGGGAGATTGATCACCATATTGAGCTGGAGTCAAGAACTAAGCCACCAACAATGGGAGCTTACCGTGTGGCACCTCAAGAGTTGGCAGAGCTACATAAAAAAATTAAAAGAGTTGTTGGAGGCAAGTCACATCCAACCATCTAAAGCCCCATATGATGCCCCAGTTTTATTTCAGAAAAAGAAAGATGGTTCCCTACGTAGGTGCATAGACTACCGAGATTTAAACAAAATTACTTTGAAGAACAAATGCCCAATTCCCCTCATCACCGATCTTTTTGATCAATTGGGGAGTGCAAGGTACTTCTAAAAATTGGATCTCCAATCAAGTTACTACCAAGTGAGGACAACAGAAGGAGATGAACTGAAGACCACTTGTGTGACCAGTTATGAGTTATTTGAATCTATCGTTATGACTTTTTGGCTAACCAATGCTCCTGCTACATTGTGAACCTTGATATACAAACTATTTCAACCATACTTGGATCAGTATGTTGTTGTCTACTTAGATGACATAGTGGTGTATAGTAGCACACT
>NW_018164776.1:0-1142 GCF_001263595.1 Phalaenopsis equestris | reverse complement strand
TCATGAAGCATTTAAATACCTCAAGAAGGCAATCGGTGAAGAGCCCATACTTAGCCTTCCTGGTCATACTAAGGAATATGAAGTGCACATTGATGCTTCTGACTTCACTATAGGAGGAGCACTCATGCAAGACAAACACCCAATTGCCTATTAAAGCTGGAAAATTAATGATATTGAACATCGCTACACAGTCCGGGAAAAGGAGATGAAGGCCATCATACATTGCCTTAGAGTATGGAGACACTGCCTACTTGGCTCTAAATTCATGGTTATGACAAATAATATTGCCACCAACTACTTTCAAACCCAAAAGAAGCTAAGTCTAAAGTAGGTAAGTTGGCAGGAATTCTTAGCGGAATTTAATTGCATCTTGTAGTATAAGTCGGGAAAGGCCAACGTAGTAGTAGACGCACTAAGCCGAAAAGCAAAACTTGCAAGTATTTCATAAGTCTCCAGCTCCCTCATAAGCAGAATCAAAGGAGGGTTGAACTATGATCCACAAGCCCAAAGTCTTATCACTTTGGTGAAGGAAGGAAAACCCAGAAAGTTCTGGATAGATGAACATATCAGCTATACTAAAGGCCGACACATCTATGTACTAAGGTGGAGCAATGTAAAAAAGGAGCTAATCAAAGAATATCATTACTCTTTATGTGCAGGACAATAAGGTATGAAGCGAAGCCTGACACTTCTAAAATAAATAATTATTGCTCAGGGATTAAGGATGGGGTAGAAGAATATGTTTGCACTTGTGTTGTTTTCCAACAAAACAAAGTTGTCCTTCAACAACCAGTGGGTTGTTGGAACCACTACCACTACTCATCCCTCAGAGCCATGAGAGAGCGTCTCTATGGACTTCATCTCTAACTTGTTAAAGTCGGATGTATTTGGAAGCATCATGGTTGTGGTGAATATATTTAGCAAGTATGCAACATTCATTGTTGCTTCCACCGACTGTACTACAGAAGAGGCTGCAAGGCTCTTTCTTAGCAATGTAGTAAAGCTATGGGGAATACCACAAAACATTATTAGTGATCGAGATCCTCACTTCACTGGGAGATTTTGGACCAAACTATTCAAGATGTTAGGGTTAGTTATAAACTTTACTACAAGCTTTCATCCTCAAAGTGATGGACAAACTG
>NW_018164775.1:903898-905238 GCF_001263595.1 Phalaenopsis equestris | reverse complement strand
GCATGATCAGAAGATTAACCAAAAGAACTATGAACCAAGATAACAAGTTTTACTTTACAATACTAGGCTGAAGTTATATTCCCGAAAATTGAAGTCTCGTTGGTTAGGGTCATTTACTGTGACTCAAGTTTATACTTACGGAGCTATTGAAATTGAAGGTCAGAAAATGAGAAATAGATTTAAAGTAAATGGACATAGATTAAAACCATATAATGAGGGTAAAAGACCAAATTTTAAAGAGGTTTTAATGATCAGTCAACCTGAATGACACCTGAATAGGTCGGGCTGACAACGTTAAACCAAGCGCTTTATGGGAGGCAACCCATATTTATCTTTACTTTATTGACAATTATAGTAGATTTTATCTGAGATTATCACTAGTTTATGGTAGTCTTAAGCTCTACTACTTTTATTTACCCTTAAAACATCTTTAAAATTGGAACGCATTAGGCCAAGAGCGAAATTATGAAAATTTTGCCTTAGGCGCCGACGACGGGTTTTTCGAGTGTCGATTTTTTAAATTAATAAAGAGGAGCGCTGACGGTGCTCTCGAGGCCGCTGACGGAGATACCAGTGAGAGGCTGTTTCTTGTGTCCGATGAGCAGTTTTTGACGATTTTTGGGCGGGAATAGTCTTTTTAAACTAAAAAATTCAAACTCTAGTTCATATTTTCTCCCCAAGAACGAAGTAAAAGTCTGTCAATTTCATTCTTATGGCGTCCAATTATCAAAGAACGAGGATTCGTGAATCGCGGATTGAATAATCCCACAACGAATATTAAAGAAATGATAGTGCGGCAAAGATGGGAAGTGTTGTGCTACACTACTGTCGCCGTGGTAGTTCCCGTCGTAACAGAATTTTATGCAAATTTACATGAAATTAACCAAGGAGTTGTTTATGTGCGAGGAAGATGGATTACTTTCACCCCTGCACAGATCAATGAGTTATATATGATAGAGAATGTTCTTGTCTGCCATTATTCCAATTTCATCCCAACGAGAAATGAGATGAATGAAATTTACCAGAATTTGATGGATGAAACTGACGATTGGGAAATGCGAGTGTACGGGTATGTTAATTTTTCTTCAACACTTTTGAATCTTGTCTCTAAACACAGACACTTCTTCATTTCTGCAAAACTGTTACCGACAATGAATGTTGGCAAAGTTTCTAAATAAAGTGCCATTCTGAATTACTGCATCCAAAGGGGACTGCCGATCGATATTGGATTTATGATCGTGAAGTCAGTTTTAGGCCTGAACGTTCATGGATCAACTTATGGGCTTGGATACCCTTCCACAATTTTCTCACTTTGCAGCCAGTCTCAAGTATCCTATGAA
>NW_018164775.1:902231-903214 GCF_001263595.1 Phalaenopsis equestris | reverse complement strand
AATTGGGCCGAACTAAATAACCCCCCCCGACGGCGCACTAGACCCCGCCGACGGTGAGACTTTCCCGAAACTTAGGATTTAAATTCCAATTAAGCTCGCCGACGGCGCCATCGCTTTGATGGCGAGCTCACGAAAGAATACCTTTAACTTAACCACAATTTTGACCAGTCAACCGCCACTATTCATCATCCCCTTCCTCCTAAAAACGTCATTTTCGACCTAAGGCTTGAGAGATCTTGGATTAGGAGGCGATTTCAAAGCTTTTTGACACTGGATTTGATCATCTCTAGGTAAGAGCTTCACTCCAAGCTAAAAATATTTGATTTCCACCATGAATTTCTCCCACATCGAGGAAATCCGAAAAATGTGGGAATGTAACAAAAATTTGGGAAGAGATTCATGGATTTTCTTGTTGAACTCTTAGAATTACTATTGGAAGCCATGATTTACATATTTGAAGTAATTTTTGGAATTTTTGGAATTTTTTTATAATTTGATTAGATTGAAATGGCTCCACGACAAAAGAGACGGGTTGAGTTCAACGAGTCTCGCTTCGTCAATGTGATGGCTCAAACAAAATTTACTTTTATATTTAAAGGAAAGAAGTGCATATAAGATCAAGTTTTTGAAAGCTCAGGAGGAGAAATTGAATGAGTTATTGCTGAGTAGAGGTGGGAAAACTTTTGTTACACCACTAATAAAGCTGACGCAAATGTTGTGAAGGAGTTCTACGCCAATGTTATTTATTCTAATGACGAAATCGTTTAAGTGCGTGGATTCTCTGTTGAGTTTACCGCTGCCCGCATCAACACTTTTTACGAAGTCCCAGACTCTTATATCTGTCACTATGAATCCTTTAGTACAATGGAAGGCCCCCTCAATAATGTGATCAACTTTCTCACTGATGGGAAAGGAACATGGAAGATAAAGCAGCGAGAACGGGTAAATTTTTCTGCTTCCATGCTGAATGCCACCTCTAAGGC
>NW_018164775.1:901398-901971 GCF_001263595.1 Phalaenopsis equestris | reverse complement strand
AAAGCTAATTTGAAGACTTATGAATCCCATGAGAAATGGAGAACTGGGAGTAGAAGTCAAGAACCTTCTACTAGTAGAGATGTACCCTCTACAAGTTATGACCTTCCACCTTCTAGTTCCCCTACCCTCTCTGATTTGATGAATGAGTTGACTTTGCAGCGGAAGAGCATAGAATTGATAAGTGAAAGGATTGGAGTTTAGAACGTCAACACGATTATTATAGTGAGTACTTGCAAAGGCATTCAAATTTTGAGGTAGCCTATTATGAATTATGATGCTCATGATGCTCAGGCCCGACACTACAAAGGAGAGTCTGATGTTACGTTTCCTGAATGCCCCCAATATACTCAATATCAACCCAATCCACCTACTGATTAAGGAGATGAAGATATAGCTTGGGATTTTGATATAGAATGAAATTGATGTCTTATGTTTGTATTTTTACTTTATGTAATTTTTTTGTAAGAGAAATGGATGTTTATGTATTTGGACTTTCATTTTGTGTACTTGGATAATTTTAATTTTTATAAAGTTAGTGTGGTAGTTAAATGTGCATGTGTAGTTTAATAGTAA
>NW_018164775.1:899705-901030 GCF_001263595.1 Phalaenopsis equestris | reverse complement strand
ATATATAAACAAAACTACAATTTTCCTATTTTATTTCTACAGTTAAAATAAGGATTTTCTTAAGTAAGAAAAAGTTTTGTTGTTATCCCCGGCAATGACACCAAAAAATTGACCCAACCCACAGTTACACAGTAATTTTAGTTTAAAAATATGGCCAAAAGCTTGACCAATTTATATTTTTAGCGATCAGTGTGCAAAATTAAATATTATATTAAGTTGATAAAATAGTTTACACACTCGGGATACAACGCAAGTATAAGTATCGTATTGATAAATCAGGTTTACACATTATATTACTTAGGGCTCTAATGGAGTCCTAATTATCAATCCTATGAGGATTGACAAGACTCTTATAGGATTACTATAGTAAAGTCTTCTTTAAATTGTAGTTAATTTATATAGGAAATGATAAAAAGTTTTTGTGTATTACCTAATCCTACAAAATTAAAAGGAATGTTAAGTATGCTAAGAAAATGCAGAATGTAAATGCAATATAATGTAAAAATGCTAAAATGTAAAGTTACCACTAAGCAATTCTAAATTAACAATGTATAGAAGAGTTCAAATTTGTATAAAACATCCTTCCCCTTGCAATGAGATAAAAATCAGTGTAAAAATAAAATAAATTTAAATATAATTAATGTATTGTGCCAAATAGGAGCATACATATTCTTTATCATATCTAAAGTGCATAAATGACCAAAGAAAAATATGTTGAGATTTTCATACCTATTTTATACCATTTTTGATGATATTGCACTTTAAAGAATGATATTTTTGATGTTTGGTTGCAGGAATGATGAATTAGGGTCATTGGAGCAAAAAGATACAAAAAGGAGCGAATTTGGAGCGAAAAGGACCAAAATATGAAGATTTGAACTAGGCTGTCGACGGCGCCCTCGACCCCGCCGATGGCGAGTTTTTCCCGAGACTACAAGTCAAAATCTTCAGAAGCCCATCAACGGCACCCTCAAGGCCGCCGACGGAGAGATCGACGGTTATGCCTACTCAAGCTTTGGATAAGGCCAAATTTTGAAGGGATGCTTAAGCAACTCTTGGGAAAGCTCATCCACAACTTTAAAAGAACATTTTGGCAAAAAAGTTAAGAGATTTTGGAGAGCCTGGAAGGTCTTGGATGTTAGAAAGGCCCTAGAGGTTAGAGAGGTTCCATTAGTGTGTAACAATTGTGAAGATTTCTTCAAGAAATTGTAAGAGTGGAGGGAAAGTGAGAGATTTCTTCCTCGCTACTTCGAAGAGGAATTCTATGTGTTGTAAAGAAAGGAAGAGATTCAGAGGAACTTTGAGGAGTGTTCTTGGGGAGAATT
>NW_018164775.1:897763-899357 GCF_001263595.1 Phalaenopsis equestris | reverse complement strand
TGTAGATGTTAGCCCTCAGGTGAGGGGAACGTGGGAGCTCCGAAGTGAGAGCCGGTATCCTCCCAGCCTAACCACAGATTCAGTAAACAAGCATAAGATTAGTCAATGTTCTTTATGCCTTGACCAATGGGTAAAGAATAGGTATGCTCCTATTTGGCACAATATAAATTGAACTAATTCATTTTATCCATTTACTATAATTTCTTGACAAGAAGAAGGATGCTTCTTATATATTGAATATCCCATATAAACCCTACTTTATATCATTAGTTATTTATTAGTTATTAAAATTATCTATTTATTTCAATTGCCTATTAGTGACAGATAAGCAAATTGAACGTCATTGTTGTGATTAAAGTATTGCTTTACTAAGGTCTTAGTCTGTAATTCTAAACTACTCCTTGTGGGATCGATATCTAGGACTCCATTAGAGCCCTATATTACTTGAGCGATATGTATACTTGTGTTGATAAATTTGACTTTAACATTAATGAATATTATATTTATACATCTTAATCAAGTTAGACACATCTATAAAGTCGTGATCAAGTCTTTGGACACCGTTGCTGGAAATTAAATCTTCTAGTAGCGCCATCAAATTCTTGCATTTGTCGATTTACAAAAAGTCGGTCAGGGATCCGTAAATAGGGATCATCCAAAGGAGTTCCCCCAAACTGATTGTTCTGCACCAGTTGGATAATTTTAGGATTTAGTTCAAATGATTCAGCTTCTATGATAGGGTTTTGTATACTTAAGTGAATTTCAATTATCGTAGGATATATAAAATCCCTCAATAATTTATGATGACTTTCCAAGTTATTATTTTCAATGTTTCCCATTTTCATTTCTAGTTTTTCAATTCTTTTCTATTTTTTGATTTTTTGTTTTTTCCTAACTCAAGATCATAAGGCATAAGTCTTGCAGATCCTTTATTTCACACATGCAACACAACAAACAATACATTAAAAATTAAATAAATAAAATAAAAAATATATTCAACACAACAAAAAATTTTCACAAACTCCTTTTTCTTACACAAATAGTTTTTTCACAACATTTTTTCATACAAAAAAAACTTTACACACAAAAATAGTTTTTACAATACTACAGTTTTCCAATTCTAAGCCTAATTACTTTAACTAAAATTCTCTTAAAGTTCTTACCAAAGCTTCCTCGGCAACCGCAACAAAAACTTGATGTGCCCCTAGCGTGTGTTGTTTGTCTATGTGTTTTATGTCAGGTTAAATCCCTGGTACAAACCCAAAAACTTGACCCGTCCCAAAATTGCGTTTATGCAGTAATTTAGTTTTCAAAAATATAACCAATAACTTGACCCAATTAATATTAAGCAGTTAATGTGTAAAATTGAAATGTTATAAAATATAGCAAATAGTTCACACACTATGCAAATAGTTCACACACTATGGTCACACTATGGTTTCTACGCAAGTACACGTATCGCTTCAAGTAATATAGGACTTTCTATTAATCCCCAAATATCAATCCCATGAGGAAGAAAGGAAAGAGGTCCTTAGTCACATTCTAGTTTACTATAATTAGTCCTTAGTTTGGAATGTTGATTAAAATGGTGTTT
>NW_018164775.1:890746-897426 GCF_001263595.1 Phalaenopsis equestris | reverse complement strand
TCTTAAACACTAAGACCAAATTGGGGATTTTAGTCTGTCACCCTAGAATCTCCAATTATTTGCCAAGTAATATATGTATTCTTAAAATCTCCAATTCTTCGCCCAATAAAATATATATTTCCCCATTTATTTGCACTCAACCCCCATGAACTTTAACATCCATGGAATTTGAATGTGGTTCCACTTTGTTGAGAATTACACCACCATCTCGGGTCTTAATGCAATTACAACAAATTTTAACACCACAATGGGTTCTTATTGTAATGTAAAGGAAGTGCAAGTAAAAACCATCACGTTCATAATCAAAACTTCTTCTAGCATGCATCCCAAAATCCTAAACATGAATCCTAATCATTAAAAAAAATTAAAAGGAAAACAATGGCATAATCTTCTCATGTCACTATTTCCTAATAAAAAGAAAGAGTATGAAAGTTACATCACAAAGCACAAGGAAAACACAACAAAAAACTTCATTAAATCAAAGAAAATTCACTAGATAAGTATTTTCAAAATCATAAGATAATGAAGAACACAATACTTAGCTTTTTCTTCTTGAAAGTAAGATGAAAATCTCTCCTACAAAGTCTCTCGCTGATCGATGCAATGCTAAAACATTCCCTTACAGATTCTCTCAAAATCCCCTCACCAATCTCTCCAGAAAGGTAAAAATCTACATTTATACTCCTATTCTAATATCTCTAAACATGCTCCTCATTTTTTCACTCACACGCACCCTTTTTTTTGACATAAAAGCACTCTATTATAGTGTAGGGATGAACTTCCCAAGAGATGCCTTAAGCAACCTTCCAAAAAGTGTCCAAATACATTGAATCTTGTAGAAATTTGCCAAGCAACGTGTCCAAACCGTCTCGAGCGCTCTCGGAGCTCTTTTTGGCACCGTCGGCACCATTTTCTTGTCATTTTCTGCACTATGGCACTGTCGGCGCTGCTTTTGGCACCGTCAGCGCCTAGTCGATGCAGTTCCACCATTTTGCTTTGTTTGGCTCTATTTTAGCTCCGTTTTGCCTGTTTCAGTTGT
Organism: Phalaenopsis equestris; assembly: GCF_001263595.1. NCBI lineage: Eukaryota > Viridiplantae > Streptophyta > Magnoliopsida > Asparagales > Orchidaceae > Phalaenopsis > Phalaenopsis equestris. The sequence goes on along the minus strand of NW_018164775.1, from coordinate 896,387 downwards.
GTTGCGTTCCCAACAGATAGACCTACAAAATAAGCATGAAAGTAACATTCCTTTAAAGTGTAATTTCATTCAAAAATGTATGAGAAGTGTAAAAGAGATTAAGCATTGAAAGACATATCAAAATGTGCCAGGACAAAATTTTCTTTCTTACTCGTTTTTTCTCCAAAATGCAACGTTTTTGTTTGTTTTTCTCTAAAACTCCATTTCTTGTCCCTAAAGCCAAAAATATACAAAATACCTTCTTTTAAAGTGCAATATCATTGAAAATCACCCAATATCATTGAAAATCACCAGATTGAAAATCACCAGATATAGGTATTAAAAGCATATGAAAAATTGAACCTTTTTAGGCGTATCAATTGCTGATGGTGAGGGTTCCTTTTCTGTCCTCTAGGAATAGTCAACAGGAAAGTCCTTTTGCTAAACCCGAGGCTACTAAGGAGAAAACTAGACTTCAACCAAAAGTGAGGCCAATATGCCACTTGTTCTAAAAACCTCATGGAGTTATTCAATGCATCTAGACACTTTGGAAGGTTCTTTTATGAAGGGATACGTCTCTTGGATTAATAGAAATGTCTTTTGAAATTCAAAAGGGTTGATTTTTTGATAGAACTTTAAAGGGAATTTAGAATTCTTTTTTGAGGGAGGCAACCTCTAATAAAAGAGAGGGAAGTCTAGGGCTTAAAAAGGGGCTGAAGAGAGGAGTGTGAGGAGAATTCAAAGAACCCAAGAGAGAGAGAGAGAGAGAAAGTCAAGGGCTTGGAGATTTACTTCAAGGATTGTAAGAGGAGAGGGAAGGTGAGATATTTCTTTTTCATTACACTTCTAAGAGAGAATTGAGAGTGCTTGTAAAGAGAGAAAGTGCTTGAAGAGAACTTCTAAGGATTTGCTTCAAAATGATTGTGAGATAAGTTATGTTGTTTTATTTCATTATTTTGTAAACTTATTTTTATATATGATATTCATGTTTTTCCCTAACCTTCTCATGAATTTTGAGTAGTCTTCTTTATCCTTCTTCCTACTTTACGATATGGTTTTGTGAAAAATTGATATCTTTTATACGATTTTAAATTTCAAAAATTTGAGATGATTTGAACTCTGATCTTCATTTACTTTTTGATCTGGTCAATTGAAATGTTAAAATGTGTTGAGAAACATATGTTCCGAAAGGGCTGTGATCTCTACAATATAGTGAGAATCACAATTGATTTTATGGGAGAGGATGTCATCCATGTAGTTGAGTGCAAATAAATAGGTAAATATACATTAAGGTGGCAGATTAAAATCCCCAATTTGGTCCAGTTGATTGGAAACTAATGCGAGATTTTAACCCTCAGGAGAGGGAGTAGTGGGAGCTCTAGAGTGACAACCGGTATCCTCCTAGCCTATCCACTGAATTGGAGACCAAACTCTCGATTAGTCAATGTTCTTTATGCAGTTGGAAGAGGGTAAAAAATAGGGTCGCTCATATTTGACATAAAATAATTTTAATATAAATTTTTTAAATGATTTTAATTCCTTCACAATTCATATACACACTGTAAATGAAATCATGCTTTCTTAAATTTGAACTCTTCTTCACAAAAATTTTGTTTAGTTTTCGTAAGTTTACTTTTGAAAGTTTAGCAATTACTTTAATTAATTTAGTCTTTTAACTTCATTTTATTTAGCATTCACTCAAATATTTTTAGATTTTAATTTTGTTCTTCACTTTTGTTGTTTAAATTTTAGTTTACATTATAATCATAATAATTTTTCTATAAGCATTTCCAACTTCTCTGTGGGATCAATATCTAGGACTCCATTAGAGCCCTTTATTACTTGGGGGATACGTATACGTGCATTATTATTAGAGGATTTGGCAATTTTGAGGTTTTAAAAGATAAAATTATTTTCACTAAAGTTATTATTGTTGGGTATATATTTCATATTTATTATAATTACTGGGCTGTGCATTTTGTAATATTGAAAAAGATTTGCAAAAATAACACACAAAAATCCGTCGCATCAGCCCACGATTTCATATGTTTCATATGAACGATCCTGCAATCCAACTCAATCATTGTCGTCCATTTCCAATGCACATAAATGGATGACATTGGTTCATCATCCCAAAGGGAGATGAATAGATGGTCGTTTGAGGATTTAGCTTGAAATCTCCTTTGATTCTCTACTAAATTCATTATTTTTGTTTCTAGAGGATCATCTCTTCATAGCGATCATCTCTTCATGGCGCAGACATATATATGGATGATTAGCCATGAATTGAAATTTCTCTTCACAATGTCTGAAATCTGAGTCGTTTTTAGGGTTAGCTACCACAATGGATGGAGCTTCGATCTGATTAGTTCCAAAGCTTCACCTTGAGTCCAGCTAGCTTGTCCCTACCTCAATTTTGATTAAAATTAGGCCTATGTATGAATTCATTGAGAAGGGGTTACGACTTCACTCATCAGTAGGGTAGAACCTATGAACAATTTCAATTGGGATCCTCTCCTTAGAGCATAGGGAAGCTTTTGGGATAGTCAATTTGAGGTTATGATTGGTTCAATGTCAAACCTAAAATATGTCCTAGATTTTGGGAGTGAAATTAGAGCAAGTCAATGGAGGTCAGTGTTTGGAACCATGGTGGTTCAAATCCTTAGGTCAAGGGCAAAATTTATCTCTTGGGTGTTTTAGGAATTGGGGGCTATATATTGATCCTCTCCCATGGTAGCTTACGGTTTGTCACTTTTTATAGCCATTCATGGTTGCTATGGAGCTTAGGTACACTTAGGGAAGGAGATTGAGGCTGTATCTAGTCTATGAATAAGTTTCTTGGCCAAGAATAATTAGGGATGTAGCTTACAATGCATTATCCCCATGGGTTCTCACTTAGATTGATATTTGAGCTCACATTTTGGCTCCCCTTCATTGACTAACATGGGTGGTGGATAAGGCAGCTCAAATGGCCTGAATTGACCTTCACCATTTAAGCTCTATTAATCATTTCATGAATTTGAGGATGGTGTGACACATATCTCCCTTCCTCTTCATTTTTAATGTCATGCTCATGATGGTCTTAGTCATGAGAGACAAATTTTTCCTTCATGAAATCAATTGTGATCCTCACACTGTTCTAGAATGCATACTCCAACATATTTTAACAAATCAATTGGCCAGATTAAAAAGTAAATTAAGTTCGGAGTTGAAAAATCATCACAATTTATTTTATTTTTTAATTATGGCACATTCATATTATCTCTTCATTTCTCCAATTCTCAGAGTAGGGGAAAGTAGAGTAAACTAATCCTACTTCATGAGAAAGATATGAGAAAACACAAATTTCATATATAAAAGAAAGTTCATATAACACTAAATAAACAAACAAACTTATCTGGAACTCTTTCTCAAAGTAAATCCTTTGTAACCTTTCCTTAGAAATGCAGGAAGAAGAACTCTCTAACTTTTCTCCTTCTCTAACACTCTTACAGAAAGTTTCACACTAAATCTCACCACAAAAACTGTAAACTATAAAAGCAAAATCACTAATTGACTCCAATATGGTGGTGGAATGAAGATGGATTATGAAAATGTGGCGTGGTGGAACGTTGTGGAGCGAAAAATGAGCGTTGAGGAGTGAAAAACATAGAGGAGTCCCTTTTCTGATGAAATGCGGTCCCAAATAAAGCTCAAGATCGGTTCTCCAAGAGGTGCCTCTAAAAACTCTTCAAAAATCATCCAAATACATCGAACCTTCTAGAAACAAGGTCTGAACCGCCTTTGGCACCGTTGGCGCTAGTCTCGCGCCATCGGCACTGAGTAGAAATTCTCCAGCTTTCGGTGTTCTGTACCGTCGGCGTTGACCTTAGCGCTGCTGGCACTGAGTATTTCTTTATTAACGTCATTTTGACTTCAAATTTCATCATTTTTACTTCCTTTTTACTTTAAGCCCTAAAAATCAATAATTTGCAAGAGAACATCAAAATATGTTCCACTAAAGTGCAATATCACCAAAAATAAGTATAAAATATGGGTCTAAAAGTGCATATATTTTTGGTGTATCATGAAACGATCACACAAATAGCCTAGAAGATCTGAGGATTTAGGTCGTGATGAACGGCAACCTCGGAATCCTAAAATGAGTTTGGGCTTATATTGTACAGCAGAGCTGTATAAAGGCCTAAATAGAGGTTGAGTATTTATGTTGCATAAGAAAACCCCCTTAAAGTCCTATGGCTTATTGTTTAATTATAAGAAAAGATATGTTGTTGTATATCCTCTTACTGATGAAGATGGTCGTGCTACCCACAATGCCAGCTCCAAGCTCCTCGTCATGACGAGTTTAAGTTTTCTAATGTGCAGGTTATGATGTCAAATCAAATGTTCCTATGTTTATGGTTATTTAAATATTATGGGGCATATTAAAGTTGATTAGAGCGACACCCGTTAGGATCCTACGGTTCCCACATTCAGGTACCACTATTTTTTTTTTTGGATTCACTTAGTGCAAATGAATTTACTAAACTCAACTTAATGAGTTTCATACTTTCATTTAGACCGTGGGAAATCTCATTAGCAACCGTAGGTTACCTCCTCCTAGGGATTCTTTAGTTGCAATTATTTTTTTGTGATGTTTGTGATTAAATTTTGAGTTGTCTTATATTTTGAATGTTGTGGCGAAGAATTTTATCTTGATTAATTTTGGTTTTGGTTTTGTTTTTTGTTTTGGTTTTGTCGCTATCCTAGCAGTTTTGGTTTTCATGCAGAGTGACATCATTGTTTACCATGCAAGCTCGAGACAAGAAGTACAGAAAGGTAAATGCATTAATTTAAAAATGTTTCTGTTGATTCTTCTTGTTCCACCACCTGAAAGGTCAGTACTTGCAAGACATTTATATAATTTTGCAAAGAATTTAAGTTGCAAGAGTAGGCGAAGGTTTAGTTACGAAACCCCAAGTTATGATTTTGTTGAATCTTGGAAGATCCTAGAGATGATTTTAGAACAAAATATGGCAAGTCCAAATTGCCCTTCAGAAAGTCTAATAGATTTCAAAGTGATCAAGGCATGACCTTGGACCATTTTGAAGATCTTTTAAAATATTTCGAGTTCATTTTGGACTTATCATATTGTTTTATTAATCATCTGAGGTTGAAGTGTGACTACCTCATTGCTCAGTGAAATTTGAAAATTTAATTATCCCAAGGAATTGAAGTTTCGTTTAAAGATCATGTGAGTGGTTGCCCCTAAGGCAAGTTTAGGTCATTTAAGATTGTGGTGCCCACAATTAAAGTTAGGCTTTGTTGACCTCACTTTTGGTTGAGGTCTAGAGAACTTCTTTAGTAGCCTAGGTCTAGCCATAGGACTTTCCTATTGACTAGTCTTAGAAAATTAGAAAAGGTACTCCCACCATTAGAAATTCAAAACTCTTCTTTTTTACTCAACTTGAAATTCCACATATTGATCTTAACCTCTAGTATTTAGTAGGTAAGATCATTATAAGAGAATTCAAGAAGAATCCCTATAGGATTACTTGACTTTAGGGTCGACCCTGGAACTAGGATACACCATATCTTCACAATATATTAAACCATGGTTCATTTAGAATGGATATCTATCCAATTCTATGTGAAATGCCTAACTTGGTCTTTTGCCCCGAGG
>NW_018164775.1:880605-885570 GCF_001263595.1 Phalaenopsis equestris | reverse complement strand
TGTTAATCACCAATCATGTTATCTTCTAAATCTGATCAATTGAATTTAAACATTGAGCTCAGGTCACTACCAAGTCTTTAACAATCATAGTAGGTGGAATGGTGATTATCAAGATTTTGATTTAAGTGATTATCAAGATTTTGATTTAAGTGATTTAAGTTGACTTCGAAGTCATAGAGATTAGGAGAATTGTGATTTTGTTGATGTTGCGAAAGAGTGGTGAGTGAGTTTCTACCTTTTATTCCTATTGTATTTCAATCATCCAAACATCTTCATTAAGATAAAAATTACCCATTTTTCCTTGGTTAATCCTAAATTTTGATTGTGGCACCAAAGTCTGAAATGACTATTTTGCCCTTGGGGCACTTCACCTCATAACTCATTAACCACAACTCAAATGACTTTGAGCGTTTAGAATTTCATATCCATAAGGTAATTATAATGTTAGAAGAGAATATGTACACTTCTCAAAATTTAATTTAATTTAATTATTTATTTAAATTCAGAAAATAAGATTTTTAGAAATTACTTTATTTAACTTTCCAAGATGAAGTTTTTATTTATGAGAAAATTATTAGAGGTTTCCGTCGGTCATAGAAATACTTAGACAAAATTTCATGATTTCTTGAATTAAATTTTTATTATTATTATTTAATTATTAACAAGTTTCAATGGTTTAATTAAATAGAAAATAATGTTTTAATTACCAAAATTATTTTTATATTTTTATTGGACTCCTACGAGTTCAAGAAACTTAGAGATTAAAATTTTGTATTTTTATGGTTTTTAATTTAATCATTATAATTATTTTAATGGAAAAATAAGGAAAATTCATCTTTAAGCTTTTACATTTTATTTTAATTTAGGAAAATTAGGAAAAATACTTTAATGAGTCCCAAGTAATCAAGAAACCATTAAGAACATTTTGAAATATTTTGATATTGTTGGGACTTTTAATTATTTTTAATTATTTTAAAATTCATAATAAAGCTCAAAAATTAAGTATTTTCTAAAAAGTAATTTTTATTTTTTCCAATTTCCTTTCACTTTTCATACATTTCACAAGTGTATGTAATTTATTATAATTATTTTTGTATAAAAATACAAGGTTCCCTAGAAAATCAACTTTAATACTTGAACTTAATCATATAATTTTCAAATTTTTACAATGGATAAACATAATTTTTATGAACAATGTGGGATTCATTTTATCGATTTTTGATAAGTGTATAATTTACAAAAATTAATACTAAATATTTACATTTAATTAAATATAAAAATTTATAAGATAATTCAAGAGATCATGATATTTTTCCTAGACTTCTCTGACCTTAGGAAATCTATTAAAATTATTCCCACAATTTTCCAAGTGATATTTTCATTTATATAATTAAAATAAGCCAAAATGGCCATTCTAGCTTGAAAATTAGGGCTAGAAACACAGAGATGTCGTCTGATCTTGGAAAAATCAGAGGACAAACCCTCAAAATTTCAAGTTATAGTGAGCAATGTTTGATCATAATGAATTTAAATACTCCATAGGGTATTTAATTCATTAAAAATCAGGGAATATAAAATATTTTTTTTATATTTTTCGTCCACGTTATTCTCTTTTTTTTATTGAGCAAGAGAGTATTTTTATTTTATTTTTTATGATTTTTCTAAAGAAAGATATGGATTTTTGAAGTTTAGGCATTTAAAATAATACAGAAAATCCATATTTTTTTACTTATTGCCACCTCAACCTACGACGGCTCCGAACTCACACTCGGCATGCTCCCATTCATCGCCGCCATCCACCTCAGCTGACACGCGGCCTGTGGTTCACACACCAAGAGTCTTTCGGGCTTGATCTCCTCCGTCCATTAGATACACGTGCGATCGAACGACATTCGTTCATCATCCCTAAGTGACCTAACCTGATAACCGTTCACGCTAAAACAACCTTAAGATCTTCATCTAGACTTCTTGAGCTAGAATTAGTCAAATCGCATGGGGTTTATTTCTAAACTTTCATCTACTCAAGACGAACACATCTATACAGTTAATTAAGTATGAAATCGAGTTAGTGCAAATGGAGAATCAAAAGAGGTTCGGCTAGGGCTAGAGCTCAATACCTTTGTTTGAGAGGGGAGGCCTCAATCAGATGGTTATGGTAGCTTCAATTAGATCTAACAAACATCCATATGAAGTCTTGTCCTCTGGTGAATTCTCTATGTATGATTTCGATCAAGGTGGATTTCAGGTGTTCATCTAGAGATATCATAGAGGCTGTTTCAGAGGGGGTTTTGATGGGGAATCAACTTCTTTCACCGTGGGTATGGTGTGTGCATAACTAATTGAAGTTTGGTTCACTTTGGAGGAATGGAGAGATCTGTCCTAGTTATAGGGCAAATTTCAGTGAAGAAATTGGCTCTATTAGGTGGCTATGAGTAGTTGAGAGGAAGGGGATTGCACTGGAAGGTGATTGCACTTAGGATGGTTTGGAGAGGCTCTGGTGAGATTTTGACAGAGTTTCCTTAAGCTTTCAATCACTCAATTCTTTGACCATGGAGAGGTCAATTTAAAGCCATGGCTAGGTGGTGGAGCTCAAGGCTGGGAGTTGGGTGCTAAAGCATGTTGAGGTGGAGGGAAGACAGACCCAAGCATCCAATTAGAGTGAGCCAGGTTAGAGTGTTTAATTTTGGGTTTTGGTCAATGGGGGCACCTTTGGGCTGGTTGTTTTCGACAGCTGAGGTAGTGGGTGAGGTAGTTGGTGGCTAGAGTCTGGTCACCTCTGAGCTCAGGGAGGTCAGGGGGTGGCTAATTTTGATTAACTCCCAAGGGTAAGCAATGATTGTAAATATATTTCAAGTTTAGACCAAATATGGGGTGAAATCTCTTAAATCAAGGAACCATTGGTCCATAGCTCACCTTGGCTTGTTTAGGTGGGTCTAGCATGGTCCATAAGGTGTACTTGGGGGCTGTGGTATAATCAATTTAGTGGCTTAGGGATGGCTAAGTCAATTTTGGTACATAGTCAATTTTGGTACATGGCAATTTTGGTACATGGGTTTAATTTGGGTCAATATGGCTAGAAGTTGGGTTTGGGTTAGATTATCCATGACATTGAGCTCAATTGGTTGATCAAATTGGTGTACATGATTGTCACAAGAGATTTTGAAAAGGTTTGGAGTGATTTTGTATTGATTTGGAGGTTCAATTAGAGAGATTTTAAGCATTTGGTCAATTTGGGGGTGTTGGGTTAGACTTGGGTCTAGGTTGGGCTAAGGTTGGGTTAGGTCCAAATTGATGGTTGAAAATGGTCTATATAGGAATGTCATGAAGAGTTCTCAACATCAATTAGATGTCAATTTTGGGGTTAGGGCATTCAATTTGATGGAATTTGGGGACAGCCAATTTTAGGCAAATTTGGGGATTTTGAATGTGGGTTAAAATTGAGTGAAATTGAGGCTTTACCAAGGCCAAATGAAGGTCCAATTTGATGTGTAGGATTGTTAGGAAGAATTTAGTATTCAAATTGGGGCAAATTAAATAGTTGGTGGGGTTAAGTCATATGGTGAGAATTGGGGGTTTAACTTAGATCAAAATTGAGCTCAAAGCATGGGTCAATTAGGCTTGGATTTGGTTTGACTTAATCATTTGAATAATTAATTTGAGTTTCTAATTGAAATTGGGGAGGATTGGGGCAAAATTGATGGACATTTGAAGTTAATTTGGGGAAATTGGGTCTTTAAAGGCAATTTGGGGTTTTGGTCAAAATGGTCAAATTAGGTTCCATTGAGGGGTCCAAATTGGTTTTAGAGACATATAAAGTGATTTTGAATGTTTTGGGAAAGTTTGGGGTGCCAAGGGTATTTTGGTAATTTTGGCCAATTTGAGGGTATTTTGGTAAACTTGGAAATTTTGGGTGGTTTTCGGTAATTTGGGTATTTTGAAATTGTTTGAAATGATTTTTTAACAAATTTAGCTATTTTGGGTGAATTTAGAAATTTTGGCCAATTTTAGGGTTGGTGGTATTTAGGTAATTTGGGTGGATTTGAGGGCAAAAGACCAAGTTGGATTTTTTTGGTAGAATTGGGGTGTCAACCACCATATATGAGCTATGGACTAACGAAATCCTCATTTGGGTCCTCTATGTACTGGTCTTAGCTAAACCCTAGCTTGGGTCAGTGGGTTTAGGGGACCAACTACATGAGTCTCCTAAAAGATCAAGGGATCAAAGTTAACAAATTTGGGTTCAAGGCTGCAAGTGAATATAGGTGGTAAAGAGTGTGAGTGAGTGAACTAGGAGCTAACCAACACCCAGGGTTAGCCCTAAAGTCAAGCAGTCCTATGGGGTCTCTCCTTGAGCTCCCTCATAGTGACCCCACCTACTAAGTGCTAGAGGTTATGACCAATATATGAAGGACCAATATATGGAACTTTATATGGAACTTTAAGTTGAGCAAAGAATGATTTAGAGTTTCTAATGGTGAGGGTTTCTTTTCTAATTTTCTAGGAAAATTTTTGCATCCAACAAATGAAGGTCGTTGATATTGGTGCTCTAATTATGCATAATGTGTCAGTTGTCAAATTAGGAGTTGTTGGTCGTTGGAATGGATATTCTGACGACTGGTTTTAAGAGATGTTATATATAATTTGTGAAAATGAATATTTTAATTTTTAAAAAAACGAGACTAAATCGATCTCATATCATATATATATATATATATATATATATATAATTTGTGAAAATGAATATTTTAATTTTAAAAAAAACGAGACTAAATCGATCTCATATACAGACTGGTCTCATATCCTCAGTAGTTAAATAAACAATCCTAAGACCACAAGCAAAGCATCTATCCCAAAGGGTAGACACACTATTTACTAGTAAGACCCGATTAAATAAACTAAAGAATTTACGACATTCGTTTAAGTCTGCGAAAAAATCATCTTTTTTTATGTTGACTGACACGTTCC
>NW_018164775.1:868274-880579 GCF_001263595.1 Phalaenopsis equestris | reverse complement strand
AAAAAATTAAATAGGGTTTATATTAAGCTGGATTATTAAAGTTTCATATAAGGCAAGCCCGTATAGTTATTACATCTCAGATAACCGAAATCACCTAAGAAAACTTTTGATTTTGATCAGGGAATATTGTCTTGAAAAATTTGAAGGGGTAGGACCTTTCAAGGAGATCATAAGAAAGAGGTGTGAAAGGGGAATGACTCAAATTTAAAACATTCTGTTTTTAGAATCCAAAGGAAGAAGGATTAGGGGATGCCGCAGATCCTGAGGAGAACCTCAGTGACTTCCTAAGCTAGCCTATGGTTTGCAAGGAAGAGGAACTAAGCTTTGTCACAGATCCTGAGGCGAACCTCAGTGACTTCCTAAGCTAGCATATGGTTTGCCTGGTTTGCATTCAATTTCCAAAATGAAATTATTGAATGTTTAGTCCTACCCATTTTTATTAGTTAGGGCTTACATTTGTGTGAGACAATTTCACAAATAGCCTGGAAGATGTGAGGGTTTAGGTTGTGAAGAATGACATCCTCGAAATCCTAAAACGCGTTAGGGCTTCTATTACTCAGCATGATTGTGCAAAGGCTTGAGGTTAGGGCTTCTATTACTCAGCATGATTGTGCAAAGTCTTGAGGATAAGTTGAGGATCTATGGTTTGTTATTTTAAATTCTAAGGAAAGATATGTTGTTGTAGATCCTCATGTTGTTATAGATTGCTACCGACGGAGTTAGCTCCAAGCTCCTTGACGAAGTACTAGTCCTAAAGTCCAAGGTCCAAAAGGTTTAAATGACAAGTTCAAATTCAATTATGGGGGTTAAAGTTGATTAGAGCAACACCAGTTAGGATCCCACGGTTCCCTCATTCCAGTACTACTATTTTCTTTTGAATTTACTTAGCTTAAGCAAGTTGTTACACTTATTAAAACCAGGGAGATCTCGTTAGCAACTGTGGGTTACCTCGTCCAAAAGACTCCCATAAATTCTAAAGAATGTTTTAAATTTAGTGATATTTCAAAGGATTTATGATTACCTTTGAAAGAATTTGTTTTACATTTTTGAAAATACTGATTAATTTTTGAAAAAAGATTTTGATTTTTCCAAGTAAATTAAGGTGCACAACCAAGCAGTTATAATATTTCGCAGCAAAAGTAGATTGTAGAAAGTGAAATGATAGAAATTAAATAGCATTGTAAAAGCGTATCTGTCATCTTCTCGTCATTCTCGCTGGAAGATTAGCTTTTGCAACATGTATATAATTTTGTAAGAAATTTAAAAAAATTGCAACAGTAGATGAAGGTGTACCTACCAAAACCTTAAACCTTGACTCAGTGAGTTCTGAAAGATCTTAATGGATGATTTTCAAGAACAAAAATATAATAAGTTTAATCGTCCTTCAAAATATCTAAGAGAACTTAAAATGTCTGAGACACGACCCTGAACAACTTTTGAAATCCCTTGAAACGTTTCGAGATCATTTTGAACTTATTGTACTGTTCCATTAATCATCCCAAAATTAAATTACCACATTACTCAGTGAACCTTGATATTTCAACTATCCCAAGAAATGAAGTTAGATAGTCACTTAACATTTCATTAGACAGTTAGATGAATGGGTACCCTAAAGAGCCAGTCCATAGTCATTAAGGATTTTAATGCCTAGAGTTAAAATAGGGCCTAAAGTGTTTGAAAGTGTCCATCAATTAATTATTTTCATTTTTTCTAATCACAATTAAGATAATTCTTACATATCCAACCTAGTTCACTATTAGACCCTCTTAATTATAATATTTTCTCTTATTTAAAAGTAATTTTATAATAATTAAATATTAAGTAAAATGAAGTCCTAATCCTCATTAATATCATACTTAGCATCTAATCATCAATTAGTGGGCTTTAAATGAGTGAATTACTATTTTCTTAACTTAAGCCCAATACCTTAGAATCATCTTAATTGAATTATCTTCCAAATCATGACAATTATCAAAATTATAATTTTACCCTTATCTTGCAAAGGATGACAAATTTGTTTCTACCTCTTAGCCCTTCATATTTCAAACACCCAAGAGATTTTATTATAATCAATATTACCCATTTACCCTTTGATTAATCCTAAAATTTAATTAAGGTATTAAAATCCCAAAATTAACATTTTGCCCCTGAGAATCCCTATCTTATAACTAATCAAATGAAACTCAAGTGACCTTGAAATTTCCATGTAGACTCAATCATGAGTTAATTAAAATAGCAGAGGAGATGATGTGGTCTTTTAGATTTTTGTTTAATTTATATAACTATTTTAATTTAAAAGATAGGATTTTTCAACATTAATTTTTTTAATTAATTAAAATAAGACTTTTGGTCATGAGAGAATTATTAGAGGTTCACTTAGGTCAGAGGAACACTTGGACAAAATTTCAGGATTTTTTTAGTTGTATTTTAATTATTATAATTACTTATTGATTTTAATGATTCAATTAAATAGAAAATGTGTTCTAATTAAATAAGTTTTAATTACCAAAAATTATTTTTTATATTTTTTATTAAATCTCTCTAAGTCCAGAGAACTTTAATTTATTTATTATAATTATTTAAATAGAAAATTAGAAAAAAATACATTTTTAGCCTTTAAAATTTTATAAACTTAGAAAAATTAGGAAAAGTATTCTAACGAGTCTTAAGTAGTAAAGGAAAAATTAGGCACACTTTAGATCATTTTCATGTTTCTACAATTTGTAATTATTTTTAATTTAAAATACAACTTAAAAATAAAGTATTTTCTCAAAAATAATTTTTTGTCCTAAGAGCCCCTAATCACAAGGAACTCAGAAAACCACTTTTCATAACTTTCTTAAGTATATTTCATTTAATATAATTATTTTTGTACAAATACAATTTTTCTTTGAAAATCAACTTTAGTACTTAAACTTAATCAAATAAATTTCAAATTTTTACAGTGAGTCGACATGGTTTTTTCTTTACAGTGTGGAATTTCATTAATTTTTTAATAATATTTAATTTAAAAAATTTAATACAAGCTATAAGCATTTAACTAACTTTAAAAATATACAAAATTTATCCAAACTATCCTGATAATTTTCCTAAGCTTCTCTGACCAAAGGGAACCTACTAAAACTAATCCCATAATTTTCCTAGTGATATTTTGATGTATGTAATTATTTTAAGCCAAAATAGCCATCCAAGCTTGGAAATTAGGGTTACATGCATAGAGATGCTCTCTGACCTTGGAAAAATCAGAGAACATCCCCTATGTTATAAGGAATGAACTTCCAAAGTTTCAATCTTTGATGAATAATATTTAATCAATTAAAATTAAAACACCTCACAGATAATTTAATTAATTCAAAATAAGAGACTCATCAAATAATTTTTTATTTTTGGTCCACATTATTCTCGTATGTTCACTGACCAAGAGAGTATTTTCATTTTATTTTTATGATATTTCTATGCAAGGATATGAATTTTTGAAGTTCTGACATTTATTTAAATCAATAAATCCTAAATAAATCAATAAACCCGTAAGCCATTCAACTTCAAACCCTAAGATCTCTCTCGATACTCAACCAAATCATATGGGGTTTGTTCCTAATCCTTTATCTACTCAAGACGAGCACATCTATATGGTTACAATGCTATGAAATAAAAGTTCTCTTCACAATTGGTGAAACTGAGCTCAAAATTAAGTTTAATGGTCTATACCTTTGCCCAAGAGGTGAGACCTCAATTGGGTACTTGTGGAAACTTCCTTATGAGCTGACGAACCTCATCCAAGTGTTAATTTGAGTTGAAATAGGGTCTAGTTAGGACTTCTGTGAAAAGGTGGACAGGCCTTAGTCTAGAGGTGGGTTAGATTGCTCGGGACCAAGGGGTTTTGATGGAAAACTTCTTTGTTTAGCTTAGGGAAGCTAAAGGAAGAGTCAATTTAGAGTTTCAAAAGGTTAAGATCAAGTGACAGAAAACCCCTAGATTTTGAACTCAAAATTGAGCTCTCATAGAGGGATTCAGAGGGGGAAAATGGTTGGCTTGAGCTTAGGAGTGCTTAGAGGCTTTCTGAGAGAAATTTGACAGAGCTCAAAATTGCTTAACGTCCTCAAAGGTCCACTAGCATTTCTCTTCCCAAACGAATTTGGAGTTCTTTTTAATTAATGCTGAGAAGTACTGACACCTACCTGAGAGATTAGAAATAAGTGTCTCAGGCATGCCAACTTTCACTGAAAGAAACGTAGTTGTCTCAAGGTTTTGGGAGGAGGCATTTCCAAGATAGCTTTAATCTTATATGGGTTGATCTCGGTTCCCCGATGACGAACAATGAATCTTAAAAATTTCCCGAAGTTGATATCGAATGCGCACTTTAAAAGATTCATCTTGAGATTATATTGATGTAATCGTTCTAACACGACCCTCAAATTATAGAAATGGTCTACTCTCTGTATACTTTTGATGAATAAATCATCATGTAGCATTCCACTTGCTTGTGAATGAGGTCATCAAAGATCTTTGTCATAGCTTGTTGATATGTTGCTACGACGTTCTTCTACCCAAATGACATTACTGTGTAGCATAAAATCCCAAACTGCATACTAAAAGCTGTAAGCGCAACATCTACTTGAGCCCTCTTGATTTGGTTGTAACCTTACGATCCATCCATGAAAGAAAAAATCCCATGCTTCGAAGTGATGTGCACCATCAACTCTGATATTGTAACAAAAATTCATCCTTTGGACATGCTTTATTTAAATCCCAGAAGTTGACACAAATACAATTTTTTCCATTATTTTTCTTAACTGGCACAATGTTGGCTAACCATGTGGGGTTCTGCTCTTCCTGCACAAAGTTAGGATTTATTAACTTCTTTACCTCAGCAATGACTTACTGCTATATTTCGAGGTGCATCCTTCTAGGAACTTATTTCACTGGGTTCATATCTTTGTCCACCCTATGCTTATGAACTGCAACTTCTGTTGATAGCCCTGATATTTGATCATAGCTCCAGGCGAAACAATCTTTAAATTCTGACAATAACTTTATCAATTTTGTGGATTCTTCCTCGCTGAATAGCGAACTTATAAAGGTATGCCGAGGCTGCTCCTCAACCCCGAGGTTGATTTCTTTCAATTCATCAGTTCTTCCTCGCTGAATAGCGAACTTATAAAGGTATGTCGAGGCTGCTCCTCAACTCAACCCCGAGGTTGATTTCTTTCAATTCATCAGCTGTTGACTTAATCTCTTCTTCAAATTTTGGTGGAGCACATCTATCGACTGATCTTCAGAGTCATCCTCCACATCGAGGCAATCCTCTTCCAATCTGCTAGTAACATGTTTAAATGAATAGGTGATCAAGGGAATCAAAACAAACCATTTGGTTGAGGGTTTTGAGAAATTAGCTAAATTTACCAAAATATTTATCTCAAAAACTA
Source organism: Phalaenopsis equestris (assembly GCF_001263595.1). Lineage (NCBI taxonomy): Eukaryota > Viridiplantae > Streptophyta > Magnoliopsida > Asparagales > Orchidaceae > Phalaenopsis > Phalaenopsis equestris. The sequence continues at coordinate 875,153 of NW_018164775.1, read as the reverse complement.
TAAATAAACCCTCATTCTTTACTTTAGGGGGAAAGAGAAGAGAAGAGAAGAGAGTGAGCTAACTACTAAAGCTTAACATTTAAATCTTGGTGATTGTTGTTGGTCACAAAATTTTATCACCGACCATCACAGTCTATTGCTAACCACCAAAGGTCGTCATTGACCACCATATCAGCAATGTTGCGACCAACTCTAATTTTTATAACCACCAACTACAGTTATGTAGCCTAATTATGTATATTATAAACAAACTATTTTATAAAGTTGTGATTTTCTCATCTTTCTTGATTCAGGAGAATAGTAAACCTCTATGCGTGCAATTTCTTATTGGATTATTTTAACTGGATTAATCCCATAATTTTTTCACTTTGTAGAATTTTTTCACATAAAAAATGGGTTGCACGTGTGTGCTGAGAAGTTATTTTAAACTAAGGCATAAAATTTATGTCGCTGAGAATTTTCAAATACGCAACAACTAAAGATAAAACACGAGATAAATACTTTATCTTATTGATAGTTTTAATAAATATCAAACGGATGATGAGAGTAAGAGGGACTTTTAAATGGGGAATCCTAGCATAAAACACCACTATAATCTCCAAGCGTTTTCTCTTTAATGATGATCCTGTTAACGTCAGATCTTAATTAAAGATGATTACCATCCACCTACCTAATCAATCCCCAGGCTTTCCAAATACTTGGCCACAAATGCATCCATTCATCAAATATTACCATCCATCAGAGTCAACCCAACCATTCCTCAACTCCAAAATACATAAAAACATCTTTTGAAAACTTGGAAGTGGAAATATTAAGAGAGAAATACTTATGCTTAAATGGGTCTGATTATTATCTTAGTTTTGATTATTAAGTTTCTATACTACTCATCCGATTTCATAATCTGATATTAGGATATTAGTTCATTACCTTTACTTTTATACAATTTAACACTTTTTTTACTTAGTAAAATACTGCTATATTACTTTTTAATATGATAATAATTTAAAATTTTATATATTATTCTTAATTCACATTTTATAATTTATACAAATTTTATTAATTGACGCAATTTTTTTAAAAATTGAGGCCTATGCCTCAAAAACATTATGAGCCTTACACCTCACCTCACGAATGAAAAACACATTAGGTGCCCGATTGCACATACACCTCACCTCACCTGATGAATGAACCAATTGTTTACTTATAAACATTGCTTATAATTAGTGAAACTGAACAAAATTAAGCACACCAATATAAACATTTTGGAATGGTTTCAGCTCTTTGCTTTGGCAAAATTCATCCATGCAAAAAGATTAAATAAATATTATTACAATCCTAACAAAACCCAAATCAAAATTATAACAATGCTAAACTAAACAATTAATACTTTGTTAGCATTCAAATTAACAGTATTTTTTTCTTGCCATCATCATACAGCTCCCAGTAAGCAAAGCCAAAGCTATTTCCAAATTATCAGTAGGATGTCACTATGAACACAACATAATTGAAGGAAAGGGGTGCAAATTGCAGAATGTACATACAGAAACCAAGTGAAACTGTAGTTATCTGCATCATCTGCTGAAACCTGAAGCAGAGTCATCAACTGTATTGTTGGATAAAATTTCAATATTGGAAGCCAAATATTTATCTTCAGATGGTTTATTGGAGTGCCAATACATAATGCTTGCCGCAAGGGTCAGCATCATCTTCTGATTCACCTGTTGGATTGACATGGATGAGCTACACAAAAGCTTCTGAAGCAAATTTGACAGAAATTTTGATAGAGAAACTTACCTCTAGTATGTCTTCTGGTAATAAAAAGATGGAGCAGCCAAGTTTTCTCGCCACTGAGATGATATAAGAGGCATTCATCTTTCTCTCAGCCTCTGTATTGTTTCTAGATAGTTAATTACATGCTCACCAGAAAAAAAGGACTAAAATGCTCAAATACATCCAAGTTTAAATGACTCCGGGATTTACATATTCGAATGACTCCGGGATTTACATATCTCCGGGATTTACATATTCGACACTAAAATTTTATTATTTACATATAGAGCAGTCAAAATATCAAAATAAATAAAGCCACCTAGCAACCTTTGAAGCTGCTGCTGGCCTCGCCACTTTGCCGCCGCCATCCGATGAGTTTTTGTTGAGAGAAGTCAAGGAAGTTAACGGGGTACTATATATGTAAGTAGTGAATTTTAGGTGTTAAATATATGAATTCTAACTTTTTGAGTGATATGTATGTATTGTATTTAAATCCCCCAAAAATTTAAGATGAAGGACTAAAAACACGTGGCTTCAGATAGAGGATAGGGAAAAAATGGATAACCAGATGGAAACGAAGTGCAAGATTAGCCATCTTTTCTAGCAAGAACGTGGAAAAATATTGCAGTACACAAAATTTGAACGTATAAATAGCCAAACACTTGAACATGAAATAGTCAGTAATGGAAAGAATTCACCAAATGCCTGGTTAAGTACCATTCTCTCCTTTGGTTACAAGGCTCCAGTTCACTACTCGAGGTTCCACGGCACTTAGCAATTCAAGGAAAAAAATTCCAGTTGAAAGATTTTTGTCCTGAATGTTTAAGAACTACATTAACCACATAAGTTTTAATATGATGGAAATGCACTTTTTAGATAAGAACAGAAGAACATTTAAGCAGAAATCCAATAAGAAAATAGGGTGCAGTAAAAAGAGCAGGCTGAAAAAAATAAGGCAACCTACAATAATATACCTGAAACAAAAAGCCAATGTTAAACATTAAAGAGCAAAAATTAACAAGAAATGACTAAGTAAGAAACACTAATGAAAAAAATTAAATCACTATTTTCTGTGATTAAAATAGCTAATCATGATAATTTTTTATAAAGAAAAACTAAGTATTAATACATTACGGGTTTAAGCATCCTGATGATTTTAAATTTCCCACCGAAACATTGGAAGACAAGAATAATGGGCAAATATAAGGGTATTTTTCATCATTAATAATAGAAGCAGACAGCATCAAGACTTGATCGTTGATCTTAATGCTCAAAATAGTTAGGCTGTTAGCAGTTTGGATGCTACTCTTTACACAAACATTTAGCTAAAGATTAAAATATTTATTTTCTTTCTTCTAATATTTTATTGATCATGTTATATTGCATCACTTTAATTTGGTAAAGTATAACATGAATGGCTGTCCATTTATAAATTTTGCTTCTTGCTCAAGCAAAATGACAGAACTTATAGTGAAAATATAAGAGAAGATGCGTACCTTAAAACTTTTCATGCATGATTGCCTTCCGGAATCTTTCACTTTAGTATTGGCCCAATTCAATATATCTATATCAGTGATGTCTTTTTCACAAGAATTGGATCTCAAGTTCTTTAAAAGTTGAAGGATGTTGTACCTCATTAATTGCCACAAAAATGCTGGAAAAAAAAATATGATTAGGACATGAATGGTAATTTCATGATCCATAGCGTACGCTGTTTCATGTTCTTAAAATTGTAATAAAAAATGGCTCAAAAAAACGAAATAAATTTATATAGCTAAACAAGACTGACAAAGATATGGTAATGTTATAGAGGATATGTTGATAAGTAAAGAGCATGAATTTAAAATAATTAAAGTAGCGGCATGGGTCAGATAATGGGTAAAGCAGTTATTGAAAAAAAAACAACAAACAACAAGCCTTTATCTTTATCCCACTAAGTGGGGCCGACTACATGAATCATTTTTCTCCATGACATCCTATTGAGTGTCATATTTTCATTTAATTCTAATAGATTAAGATCATTTTCTATACAACATGCCCAAATCTTTCTAGGCCTGCCTCTGTCTTTCTTAACAAGTTGAATTTAAAACATCTACTCTCCTAACAGGATCACAGATGATCAGCGTTTATTGTGACCAAATCATCTAAGACGACTCTCTCTAATCGTTTCCGCCACTAGAGTTACACCAACGCTATCACGGATATTCATTTCACATTTTGTCTCTAATTGTCAAGCCACTCATCAACCTAAGCATTCAAATCTCAGCAACACTTAACTTTGTTTTATACTTTTCTTTTATAGGCCAACATTCTGCGCCATAAAGCATTGCAAGTCTCGCCACCATCTTATTAAATTTTTCCTCTCAGTCTAAGTGGTACTTTTTACTTTTCTATCACACCACAATAGGCTTGATGCATTCTCATGTATTGAAAAAAAAGAGTAAAAATTAGAGTTTAATTTGGGCTTGTACAATGTAGTTAAAAGATATAACAATAACATGCATGGATAAAATTTATGTTTAAAGATTTTCAAGGAAAGAAGGATTGATTGAATGCAAGTCAGGCAGAAGTTCAAAAAATTATGTGTGTAAAATTTTAGCACGAGCAATCAAAGGATGAAAATTCATAAAGAACCACAAAAAGACACTAAATCCTTCCAAAAGTAAAAACTAGGCAGGGATAACAGTCAAAATTTAGTGCCAAAAACGTTTGATCTAATTATATGTAGATATGCTTAAACCAAAAAGACTTGAGGCATTGGTGTAAGCAGCATACCAAGGATAAGTTTATTATTCCCTTGCACAATGTCGTTTCCAGCAACATTGACTAGTGAAAATTTCAGTTGTTTGCCAATCTTCACAACTTGATTACAGTTTTCAACTTTTCTGAACGGCATTCTGATGGGGGGCTTATTTGCAATCTTCCAAGAAACAATTCCAGGGGATGATTTTTCAATGGCCTCAAGAAGAATCCACCTGCAATGCCACATGATTGATGCACATGCTAATACATCCCTTCAAGGAAAATTCATGCTAACCAATTTATCAGAATTCTTGGCAAAGAAAAATAATTAACTTACCCGTCTCTAAGATCCTCAAACACATTGTTGATGTATGTTGAAATTCCCAGACTATTCATCCACAAACGAAATGCTCTTTCTTCTCGAGAAACTTGTGTGTCATCTTGTGTAGCATCAAAAAATGAGAATTTCTTCTGCTGAGAAGACAGCCCATTCCTACAGAAACAAAGCAATAATTTCTACCAGCTCAATCAATACATGCAAATATAAACAGTACGGTTAAAAACAAACAGAAAGATATAAGAGTTCTATACATATCGCATGAAAATGATAATTGAATTCAGTAAAATAAAATCAAATTGAGATAGCAATCCACAGAACGCTTGTGGGCTGCTCTTCTCACAATAAGGATTTTCACGATCATTAGATTGAAACCGTGAGCATTTAATGATACAACCCATGAAGACATCATCGACAACAGAGCCGTGATGCCACTGAGTGTGAGCGGCAACTACGACCTCATCATGCATCAGCAAAATTGAAGAATTATATTTTAGTGAAGGATGTTTTTACAGGTACATGAAATAAGTACCCTATTAAATTCTGACAGTTCTTTATGAGGAACAAATGTATTGATTTAATTGGTTTTGATTAGGCAATTAGTTTGAAACATGGAGACCTATCATGTTCTGCTCAAACAATGATGACGAGAGTTTGTGGGGAAATAAGGTTTCAAGTGGCTTATGGCCACGGCCTGCAAAACGCCAAGATATTCTCTCTCCATTATTTTTCATGTTTTCCAATTAATCTTCCCCAATTAGCTAAACTCGATTACAATTATCTAGCCCTTGCTTCATTGCATCCAATGATGCTCGAATTCACCATTTATCAAACATTTAATTCACCATTTATCAAACATTTTGGTGCTCTCAGATTTGCTACTCCTCCCTTATACACTACAATGGTAGATGATGATAGAATTATTTTTTCTTACAACAATTTTTTTAAGAAATATCTTAAAGAACAATTTAATCAAACAAATAACAAAATGCAAACAACAAAGTAAAGATTTAACTCAAGTAAAGTGTATTAAAGATGAAAATCAAAAAGTACTTTTCTTAGAAAAAGATATTGAACATAAGTGAGCGAGTTATTTTGATAAACTTTTTAATGAAGTTTCTAAAAATATGATCGACCTTAGTGGTCTTAATATCGTGAATAATAATAAAATGTTTCATTTTTACCATCGCATTAGTAAAAAAAAAAGTTGAAGAAGCTTTAAAGAAAACCAAGGGTGAAAAGTTTGTAGGACCTGATGATATCTCAATTGAAGTGTGGAAATATTTAAGAGATTTGAGAGTTTCTTGGCTTACTAAACTCTTTAATATTATTTTAAAAACTAAAAAAATGTCTAAGGAGTGGAGGAAGAGTATTTTGGTCCCCATTTTTAAGAATAAAGAGGATGCACAAGAGTGTGCAAATTATAGAGGAATTAAGTTGATGTGTCATACTTTAAAGTTATGGGAGAGGGTAATTGAGCATAGGTTCAGACGCATTACAAAGATTTCTCATAATCAATTTGGATTTATGTTGGGCAGGTCTACTATGGAAGCTATACATTTATTGAGAGGTTTGATGGAGAAGTTCAGAGACAATAAGGAGAATCTACATTTGATTTTTATTGGTTTAGAAAAAGCTTACGATAAGATTCCAAGAGATATCCTTTGGAGAGTTCTTGAGAAGAAAGGTGTTGATATGACTTATATTCAAGTCATTAAAGATATGTTTATTAGAGTTGTTACTTGTGTTCAAACTGAAGGAGGATTGACTAAATATTTTCCTATTTTTGTTGGATTGCATCAAGGATCGGCTTTAGGCCATATCTTTTTGCTATAGTTATGGATGGTCTCACTGGACATCTACAGGAGGATGTACCTTGGTGTATGTCTTTTGTTGATGATATCCTTCTCGTGAATTAAACGAGAGAAAAAGCCAAGGAAAACTTGAATTATGGAGGTCTACATTGGAGTCTAAATGCCTTCATTTTAAGTGAACTAAAACTGAATACATGGAATGTAATTTTAGTAGTA